>NC_092389.1:46972590-47057280 GCF_030028105.1 Mobula birostris | reverse complement strand
TCATCCACAGGGAAACATCAGATTGAACATCAAACCCCCAACCCACCCAGTCCCCTCTCTCTCACAAAAACTAACAGATCATCCACAGGGAAACATCAGATTGAACATCAAACCCCCAACCCACCCGGTCCCCTCTCTCACACAAAAACTAACAGATCATCCACAGGGAAACATCAGATTGAACATCAAACCCCGAACCCACCCGGTCCCCTCTCTCACACAAAAACTAACAGATCATCCGCACAGAAACATCAGATTGAACATCAAACTCCCAACCCACCCGGTCCCCTCTCTCACACAAAAACTAACAGATCATCCACAGGGAAACATCAGATTGAACATCAAACCCCCAACCCACCCGGTCCCCTCTCTCACACAAAAACTAACAGATCATCCACAGGGAAACATCAGATTGAACATCAAATCTCCAACCCACCCGGTCCCCTCTCTCACACAAAAACTAACAGATCATCCACACAGAAACATCAGATTGAACATCAAACCCCCAACCCACCCGGTCCCCTCTCTCACACAAAAACTAACAGATCATCCACACAGAAACATCAGATTGAACATCAAACCCCCAACCCACCCGGTCCCCTCTCTCACACAAAAACCAACAGATCATCCACACAGAAACATCAGATTGAACATCAAATCCCCATCCCACCCGGTCCCCTCTCTCACACAAAAACTAACAGATCATCCACACGGAAACATCAGATTGAACATCAAATCCCAACCCACCCGGTCCCCTCTCTCACACAAAAACTAACAGATCATCCACAGGGAAACATCAGATTGAACATCAAACCCCCAACCCACCCGGTCCCCTCTCTCACACAAAAACTAACAGATCATCCGCACAGAAACATCAGATTGAACATCAAATCCCCATCCCACCCGGTCCCCTCTCTCACACAAAAACTAACAGATCATCCACAGGGAAACATCAGATTGAACATCAAACCCCCAACCCACCCGGTCCCCTCTCTCACACAAAAACTAACAGATCATCCACAGGGAAACATCAGATTGAACATCAAACCCCCAACCCACCCGGTCCCCTCTCTCACACAAAAACTAACAGATCATCCGCACAGAAACATCAGATTGAACATCAAATCCCCATCCCACCCGGTCCCCTCTCTCACACAAAAACTAACAGATCATCCACAGGGAAACATCAGATTGAACATCAAACCCCCAACCCACCCGGTCCCCTCTCTCACACAAAAACTAACAGATCATCCGCACGGAAACATCAGATTGAACATCAAATCCCCAACCCACCCGGTCCCCTCTCTCACACAAAAACTAACAGATCATCCACAGGGAAACATCAGATTGAACATCAAACCCCCAACCCACCCGGTCCCCTCTCTCACACAAAAACTAACAGATCATCCACAGGGAAACATCAGATTGAACATCAAACCCCCAACCCACCCGGTCCCCTCTCTCACACAAAAACTAACAGATCATCCACAGGGAAACATCAGATTGAACATCAAACCCCCAACCCACCCGGTCCCCTCTCTCACACAAAAACTAACAGATCATCCACAGGGAAACATCAGATTGAACATCAAATCCCCAACCCACCCGGCCCCCTCTCTCACACAAAAACTAACAGATTATCCACAGGGAAACATCAGATTGAACATCAAACCCCCAACCCACCCGGTCCCCTCTCTCACACAAAAACTAACAGATCATCCACAGGGAAACATCAGATTGAACATCAAATCCCCAACCCACCCAGTCCCCTCTCTCACACAAAAACTAACAGATTATCCACAGGGAAACATCAAATTGAACATCAAATCCCAACCCCCCCGAATCCCCTCTCTCACACAAAAGCTTGCTTTCTTTTTCAATCTTTTTATTAGTTTCATAGAATATAAACATAACATAGCAATAATACAAAGTTGTTGGGAATATACTGTTATACTTAACATGAGTAATTATAAAACCAAATAGTATTTAATTGACAAAACTCCCAATCATGTAGGATACCAATGAATAATACAGGACAAAAAGAAAATATCTAGAAAAAATCATGAAAAAAGAAAACAAAATAAAACCCCCTCAAAAAAAAAACTAATCTAAACAGAATTAATCAACTAAACTAAAAAAAAGACCTGGGCAATTTTAACAACGTAAAAATGGAAGAAAAGAAAACCTTAGTGTCGATGACTCCGTTCCTCTCCACCAACACTACAGAGAAGTAAAATATGTTTGGAAATGGTCAAATTACTTCATATGAAAATGCTGAATAAATGGCATCCAAGTTTTTTCAAATTTAATGGCAGGGTCATAAACCACACTTATAATTTTTTCCAAATTTAAACACAACATAGCAAAAATGTTTGGCGAATCACGGATAGCAATTGCTAAAGGTTCAAGGGCGATATTAAATAGTAAAGGACTAAGAGGGCATCCTTGCCTAGTACCACGAAAAAGACAGAAAAGGGGAGATCTTTGATTATTAGTACAAACTGAAGCTACTGGGGAATAATATAACAATTTAATCCAAGATATAAATATCAAACTAAAATTAAATTTCTCGAGCACACTAAATAAATAAGGCCATTCAACTCTGTCAAAGGCTTTCTCAGTATCTAATGAGATAATACATTCCGGAGTATTAAGTGAAGGGGTAGGATGAATAACGATTTTTAATCAATCCAGTTTGGTCCATAGATATAAATTGAGGTAATACCTTCTCTAACCTAGCTGCTAAAATTTTTGAATCTACATTCAAAAGTGATAATCGGTCTATATGATGCACAATCAGTAGGATCTTTGTTTTTTTTAAGAATTAAGGAAATACAGGCTTCATAAAACGATTGTGGTAATTTACCTAAACTGATTGCTTCTTTGAATATTCTAGACAACCACGGAGAGAGAATAGAGGAAAAGGATTTTCAAAATTCCACTGTAAACCCGTCCGGACCAGGTGCTTTACCAGAATTCACTGATGAGATTGCAGCCATTATTTCTTCCTCTGTAATAGGAGTTTCTAATGATAAGCAACCTTCGGGTGATAATTTCGGAAAATTCAGTTTACTTAAAAAATCATGCATGATATTAAAATCATGAGGAAAATCAGAGTGATATAAAGAGGTATAAAATTCTTGAAAGGTTTTGTTTATCCCATCATGATCAACTGTCAAAGTATCATCGTGTTTGCGAATCTTAGTAATTTGACGTTTAGCCGAAGCAAATTTCAATTGATTAGCCAATAGTTTACCGGATTTATCACTATGAATATAAAAATCACTTTTAGTTCTCATTAATTGATTTGCAATCGAGGATGTTAATAGTAAACTATGTTCCAATTGAAGTTCAACTCTGTGTCTGTACAGCTCCTTACTAGGAGCAATAGCATATTTTTTTATCAATTTCTTTAATTTTATCAACCAACAAGAGTATTTCATTCTTAGCACGTTTTTTCAAAGCAGCCGAATAGGAAATAATCTGACCATGGATATAAGCTTTAAAAGCGTCCCAAACTGTTCCATTGGAAACTTCTTCCGTAGTATAAATTGAAAAAAAGAAATCAATCTGTTCCTTTATAAAGTTGACAAAGTCCGAATCTTGAAGCAAAATGGGGTTAAGTCGCCATTGTCTATTAGTAGAAGTATCCATTAACTTGATAGAAAGTTTCATTGGAGCATGATCTGAAATGGCGATAATGTCATAATTACAATCAAGTACAGATGGGATTAATCGAGAGTCAATAAAAAAATAGTCAATTCGAGACTAAGAACGATGAACATGTGAAAAGAATGAGAATTCTTTGTCCTTTGGGTGTAGAAATCTCCAAATTTCTGAAATCCCAGAATCAATCATAAAAGAGTTAATAAGAGTAGCCGACTTATTCGGTAAAGCCGGACTACCTACAGATCTGTCCAACATGGGATTCAAACATAAATTAAAGTCACCGCCCATTATCAACATATACTCGTTTAAGTTAGGAAAGGAAGTGAATGTGTGCTTAAAAAATTCAGGGTAATCCACATTCGGAGCATAAACATTATCCACAGCAACCTTTTTGTTAAAAAGTAACCCAGTGATTAACAAAAATCTACCATTAGGATCTGAGATAATGTCTTGATGAATAAATGTAATTGAGGGATCTATAAAAATAGAAACGCCTTTAACTTTGGCTTGGGAGTTCGAGTGGTATTTTAATCTTTCCAGAACTTAAAGAAGCGTTGATTATCCTCTTTCCTTACATGAGTTTCTTGTGCAAAAATAATATGAGCATTCAGTCTTTGGAATACTTTGAAAATCTTTTTCCGTTTTATTGGATGGTTTAAACCATTTGTATTCCAGGAGACAAAATTAATAATGTGAGCCATAATTTAAGATTAACCCTTTGGTGTGTAAAGGGTTAACCATAATGTAAGCTCATGAAATCGGAAGAGGAATACAGGATCAGAGAGGAACCGGAAATCTCGACACTGCAGACATCTTTGTAGTACTAAATCAGCCCGGTAGAAAAAATTAAAAAGGAAAAAGACTGCCCCGCCCTCCATCCACAAGAACCCTGAACTAAGCCAGAGAAGGCTGAAGAAAGAACTAACTAACACTAAATCTAACCCCATTTCTGCAGGAGGCAACTCCAAAGATATATGTTATATAGATGACCTCCCGAAAACTGATATAAAAAAACTAAACACTATACTGGAATAATCTACATAGTATAATTTCTAAAATAAATAAATAAGAAAAAGTTAGTATCAATACGTATGATTAGTTAATTATAAATGAGAGTAAATAAAATATTGCTTCCGAAAAAAAGAAAGGGGATTATGGGAAGAAGAAACATAAGAACATGGCGTCCCAAAAAAACAAAGGAGATTATGCAAAAAGAAAAACAAACCGCCATTTTAATTATACAGTAACAAAAGTAAAGAACATATAACTGAAAATGATCGTCAGATCAAATCGTTAGTAATAATATCGGAAATCAAAGTTAAGGAAAAATTTAAAAGAAAGTAATGTTATTCGCGAGAAATAACTATTTCATATAAGTTGTAAAGTAATAACTATAGTACTAAGCAAAAGCAAAAATCTTGACCTTATAAAAACCTTCATTGTACGGTAGTAGAAGGTTTATTTTTTTTTAAACAGAAAAAAACGCTGATACTGAGAGCACAGAACATTAATTAAAGGGCAGTGTCCGTATCAGATGGGTAGTTATCATCCAAAAAGCTTCGAGCGGCCGTTATGGAATGGAAGACACGACGAGATCCATCAGGAAGAGAAATTCTTCGGCGTGCAGGGTACAATAATGCCGGTTTCAGATTTTTTTGACAACATTCTGACATCAGAGGTTTAAAAGTCAGTCGCTCTTTCATCACTTCGGGACTGTAATCTTGAACTATCCTGAAGGAATGCTGGCGATAATTGATCATCCCTTGCCGACGAGCAGTCTGGAGAAGCTGTCCTTTAACATTAACGTAATGGAAACGAAGAATAATTGGTCTCGGTTTGGATACAGCCGATGTCGACTTTGGCCGTGGTCGAGTGATGGAGGCTCGTTGGGAAAAACTGAGCTAAACGTATCCTTTAAAAGTTGAGCAAAGAATATTGAAGGGTCTCCATCCTCAACATCCTTGGGTAGACCAATTATACGTAAGGTCTGTCTTCTCGATCGATGACTTTGGATTTAAAATGTTGCAGTTGTTTAATGGCCGAAGCTAAATTCTGCTCTAAGTTCTCGACTTTTGAATCCGTCTTCTGAGATTTAATATCCAGTTCAGAGATTTTACTTCGATGTTTTTAAACTTCCCAATCCAGGGATTTCAGAGTTTCCGTGATTGATGTTAAATCTTCATTGAGACTTTGACGTTGTTGTTCAAATTTATCAGATAAACTTTCAGATGGATTTTGACATTGTTCCTCAAACTTTTCCTCTAGAAACTTCATCATAGGGTAGCTCCGTTTGTTTAGAGTCACCTTTTCTTTTTCCTCCATTCCCGTAGGGATCTTTCCTGTCTTTGGCTTTGGATCTTGTATTCATTTCTTTAAATTCCAGAATTGCAACTTAAGAAAAAATCAGTAGATAAAATAAATCTTCTGGTGAGGGTAAAAATTGATTAGATAAGGGAGATCATAGGTGAAAAAAAAGATAACAAAAATGGAGCGAAGCCAGAAGCAACCTCACTCCATGAGCAGAAACGTCATATTGAACATTGAACCCCAAACACCCCCCGAATCTCCTCCTTCACACAAAAACTAACTGATCGTCCACACAGAAACGTCAGATTGAACATCAAGTCCCAAACCGCCCCAATCCCCTCCCTCTCACTAAAACTACTGATCGTCCACACAGAAACGTTAGATTGACCATTAAACCCAAAACCACCCCGCCAAATCCCCTCCCTCTTACAGAAACTAAGATCGTCCACACGGAAACGTCAGATTGGACATCAAATCCCAAACCCCTCCTTCACACAAACACTAAGAGATCGTCCACACGGAAATGTCAGATTAAACATCAAACCCCAAACTCCCCGGAATCCCCTCCCTCACACAAAAACCAACGATCGTCCACACAGAAACGTCAGATTGAACATCAAATCCTAAACCCCCCCAATCCCCTCCCTCAGACAAAAACTAACAAATCGTCAACACGGAAATGGGAGATTGACCATCAAACCCCAATTCCTTCCCTCACACAAAAACTAACAGATCGTCCACACAGAAACGTCAGATTGAACATCAAACCAGAAACCCTCCCAATGCCCTCCCTCACAAAAACTAACTGATCTTCCAGACTAAACATCAGATTGACCATCAAACCCTAAATACCCCACACCATCGCCTTCCTCACACAAAAACGAATTGATCGTCTACATGGAAACATCAGCTGAAACATCAAACCCCAAACTCCCCCCCGAATCCACTCCCTCACAGAAAAACTAACAAATCGTCCACACGGAAACGTCAGATTGACCATCAAACCCAAACCACTCCCCCCCGAATCCCTTCCCTCTCACAAAAACTAACAGATCGTCCACACAGAAACATCAGATTGACCATCAAACCCCAAATCCCTCCCTCACACAAAAACTAACAAATCATCCACACGGAAACGGGAGATGGAACATCAAATCCCAAACCCTCCCCAATCGCTCTGTCACGTACCCCGTGACAGGGATTAAGAAACCAGCAGAAATAGAAAACACTTTGGAGTCTCATATTGCTACAAACTACTAATATTTATTAGTAACTACGCAATACAGTAATATCAATGTAAATAAACCAATCAGGTTAGCAATGATTATACATAAAAGTAAGTGTGGAATATATGTCTGAAAACCAAGCTCCTTTAAGTCTAGGGGTAAAAAGATACAGTCTTACGATGTTGAGTAAAGTTCAGTTCAGTTCAGTTCGTGGTATTTAGTTGAGTATTGATGGAGAGAGAGAGTGTGAGTTGAGTCTTCAGGTGAGCTGATGCCATCGATCTTCTTGTCGTCCTACGAAATCCTTTACAAGTCACCAACTGTGACTTTAACCAGGGGAACCGGTTTTCCTTTGGTGGAGCTATCACCCCGGCAAGGGCGGACACATAGACAACTCCCCACCAGTCAACCCCTTCTCCTTCAAACTGGAATAGCACTTTGGATGGATCCGCCTGATCGATCCTCCAAAACCCACTTTCTCTGCGGGCACAACAATGCTCATTCAGTGTCCAGATCATGTGTCTGAGGTCTGTATCATCTGACCTCCCATTTATTTCACCAGGCTGACCATCATTTGTCATTCAGAGAGTCCCTCCTTCCACTGTCTGTGAAGAAATGCACAAGCAGGCAACAAGTCCTTGAAAGTAACATCAATAATGTCCTGTCAGTCACCATAGCAACTTTCGAGCTGCTCGGTGCTGTCTCCAACTCCAAACTCAGTAGAAATCCAAAGTTACTTCCAATACCTTAAAGTGACAGTCAAACCGTTAATTTTCGTCTGTCTCTCTCTCTCTCTCTCTCTCTCTCTCTCTCTCTGTCTCTCTCTCTATCTCTATCTCTATCTCTATCTCTCTCTATCTCTATCTCTATCTCTCTCTCTATCTCTCTCTATCTCTCTTTCCAAACAAACCAACAATGATGAATGTATCTCTCTGTCTCTCTTCAACCAGTTAAGAGGGGAACTCCTGGATCCCCTCACAGCTCCCTTACACAAAAACTAACAGATCGTCCACACGGAAACGTCATATTGAACATCGAACCCCAAACACCCCCCAAGTCCCCTCCCTCACACAAAATCTAACAGATCATCCACAGAGAAACATCAGATTAAACATCAATCCCCAACCCTGCCGAATCCCCTCCCTCTCACAAAAACTAACTGATCGTCCACACGGAAATATCAGTTTGAACATCAAACCGAAACCGCCCCCCAATCCCCTCCCTCTCTCAAAAACTAACAGATGGTCCACACAGAAACATCAGATTGAACATCAAACAACAAAACCCCTCCCAACAAACCCCTCCCTCACACAAAAATTAACAGATTGTCTACACGGAAACGTCAGATTGAACATCAAACCCTAAATCCCTGCAATCCCCTCCCTCTCACAAAAACTAACTGATCATCCACACGGAAACGTCAGATTGACCATCAAACCCGAAACCCCCCTAAATCCACTCCCTCACACAGAAGCTAACAGATCATCTACATCAAAACGTCAGATTA
Source organism: Mobula birostris (assembly GCF_030028105.1). Classification (NCBI taxonomy): domain Eukaryota; kingdom Metazoa; phylum Chordata; class Chondrichthyes; order Myliobatiformes; family Myliobatidae; genus Mobula; species Mobula birostris. The sequence goes on along the minus strand of NC_092389.1, from coordinate 47,048,571 downwards.
AACATCAAACCCCAAACCTCCCCCAATCCCCTCTCTCACACAAAAACTAACAGATTGTCCAAATGGAAACGTCAGATTGAACATCAAACCCCAACCCCACCAAATCACCTCCCACTCACAAAAACTAACTGATCAGCCATAGGGAAACTCAGATTGACCGTCAAACCCCAGATCGCTCCCTCAAACAAAAACTATCAAATCGTCCACACGGAAACGTGAGATTGAACATCAAATCCCAAATGCCCTCCCTCACACAAGAATTAACAGATCGTCCACACGGAAACGTCAGATTTTACATCAAACCCCAAACCCCCACCAATCCCCTCTTTCACACAAAAATTAACTGATCGTCCACACGGAAATGTCAGATTGATCATCATACCCAAAACCACCCACCCCCTCACTCACACAAAAACTAACAGATCGCCCACACAAAAATGTCAGATTGAACATCAAATCCCAAACCCTGCCAATCTCCTCCCTCACGCAAAACTAACAGATCATCTACACGGAAACGTCAGATTGGCCATCAAACCCCAATTCCCTCCCTCAGACAAAAACTAACAAATCGTCCACACGGAGACGTCAGATTGACCATCAAACCCGAAACCCCCCTGAATCCACTCCCTCACACAGAAGCTAACAGATCGTCTACATCGAAACGTCAGATTAAACATCAAACCCCAAACCTCCCCTAATCCCCTCTCTCACACAAAAACTAACAGATTGTCCAGACGGAAATGTCAGATTGACCATCAAACCCAAACCACACCCCCGAATTCCCTCCCTCAGACAAACACTAACAAATCGTCCATACGGAAACGTCGGATTGAACATCAAACTCCAAACCCGCTCCCCAATCACCTCACTCACACAAAAACTAACAGATCGTCCACATGGGAACGTGAGATTGAACATCAAATCCCGAACCTTGCCAATCCCCTCCCACATGAAAAAACTAACAGATCGTCCACACGGAAACATCAGATTGAACATCAATCCCCACCATCACACAAAAGCTAACAGATCGTCCACATGGCAACTCAGATTGACCATCAAACCCCAGTTCCCTCCCTCACACAAAAACTAACAGATTGTCCAAACGGAAATGTCAGATTGAACATCAAACCCCAACCCCCCCGAATCCCCTCCCTCACACTAAAACTAACAGATCATCCACAGGGAAACTCAGATTGACCATCAAACCCCAATTCCCTCCCTAACACAAAAATTAACAGATCGTCCACACGGAAACGTCAGATTTTACTTCAAACTCCAACCCCCCCCACTCCCGAATCTCCTCCCTCACACAGAAGCTAACAGATCGTCCACATAGAAACGACAGATTCAACACCAAATCCCAAACCCCCCCAAAACGCCTCCCTCACACAGAAACTAACAGATCGTCTACATCGAAACGTCAGATTAAACATCAAACCCCAACCCCCCCCGAATCCCCTCCCTCTCACAAAAACTAACAGATCATCCACATCGAAGCTCAGATTGACCATCAAACCCCAAATCCCTCCCTCAAACAAAAACTATCAAGTTGTCCACACAGAAATGTGAGATTGAACATCAAATCCCAAACCCCCCAAATCCCCTCCCTCACACAAAAGCTAACAGATCGTCCACCCAGGGAAACGTCAGATTGACCATCAAACCCAAACCGCCCCCCGAAATTCCCTCTCTCGCACAAAAGCTAATTGATCGTCCACACAGAAACGTCAGATTGACCGACAAATCCCAAACCGCCCCCAATCCCCTCTCTCACACAAAAACTAACAGATCGTCCACACGGAAACGTCAGATTGACCATCAAACTCCAAACCCGCCCCCCCCCGAATTCCCTCCCTTGCACAAAAACTAACAGATCGTCCACACGGTAACGTCAGATTGAACATCAAACTCTCACACCCCCAATCCCCTCACTCACACAAAAACTAAGACATCGTCCACATGGAAACGTCAGATTGAACATCAAACCCCAACCTCCCCGAATCACCTCCCTCACACAAAATCTAACAGATCATCCACAGGGAACCTCAGATCGACCATTTAACCCCAAATCCCTCCCTCACACAAAACCTAACAAATCGTCCACGCAGAAACGTGAGATTAAATATCAAACCCTCACCTCCCCGAATCCCCTCCCTCACACAAAAACTAACTGATCGTCCACACAGAAACATCAGATTGAACATCAAATGCCAAACCCCCCCAATCCCCTCACTCACACAAAAACTAACGGATCGTCCACATGGAAACGTCAGATTGAACATCAAACTCCAAACCCGCTCCCCAATCACCTCACTCACACAAAAACTAACAGATCGTCCACATGGAAACGTGAGATTGAACATCAAAACCCAAACCTTGCCAATCCCCTCCCACATGAAAAAACTAACAGATCGTCCACATGGAAACATCAGATTGAACATCAATCCCCACCATCACACAAAAGCTGACAGATCGTCCACATGGCAACTCAGATTGACCATCAAACCCCAGTTCCCTCCCTCACACAAAAACTAACAGATTGTCCAAACGGAAATGTCAGATTGAACATCAAACCCCAACCCCCCCGAATTCCCTCCCTCACACTAAAACTAACAGATCATCCACAGGGAAACTCAGATTGACCATCAAACCCCAATTCCCTCCCTCACACAAAAATTAACAGATCGTCCACACGGAAACGTCAGATTTTACTTCAAACTCCAACCCCCCCCACTCCCGAATCCCCTCCCTCTCACAAAAGCTAACAGATCATCCACAGGGAAGCTCAGATTGACCATCAAACTCCAAATCCCTCCCTCAAACAAAAACTAACAAATTGTCCACACGGAAATGTCAGATTGACCATCAAACCCCAACCTCCCCGAAACTCCTCCCTCACACAAAATCTAACAGATCATCCACAGGGAAACTCAGATCGACCATTAGACCCCAAATCCCTCCCTCACACAAAAACTAACAAATCGTCCACACGGAAACGTGAGATTAAATATCAAACCTCAACCCCCCCGAATCCCCTCCCTCTCACAAAAACTAACTGATCGTCCACACAGAAACGTCAGATTGACCATCAAATCCCAAACCCCGCCAATCCCCTCTCTCACACACAAACTGACAGATCATCCACAGGGAAACATCACATTGAAAATCAAATCCCAAACCCCCCCGAATCCGCTCGCTCACACAAGAATTAACAGATCGTCCACACGGAAACGTCAGATTTTACATCAAACTCCAACCCCGCTCCCCCCCGAATCCCCTCCCTCACATAAAAACTAACAGATCGTCCACACGGAAAAGTGAGATTGAACATCAAACCCCAAACGCCCCCAATCCCCTCCCTCACAGAAAAACTAACAGATCGTCCACACGGAAACGTCAGATTGAACATCAAACCCAAACCCTGCCAATCTCCTCCCTCGCAAAACTAACAGATCATCCACAGGGAAACTCAGATTGACCATCAAACCCCAATTCCGTCCCTCACACAAAAACTAACAAATCGTCCGCACGGAAACGTCAGATTGACCATCAAACCCGAAATCCCTCCCTCACACAAAAACTAACAAATTGTTCACACAGAAACATCACATTGAAAATCAAATCCCAAACCCCCCCGAATCCGCTCGCTCACACAAGAATTAACAGATCGTCCACACGGAAACGTCAGATTTTACATCAAACTCCAACCCCGCTCCCCCCCGAATCCCCTCCCTCACAGAAAAACTAACAGATCGTTCACACGGAAACGTCATATTGAACATCGAACCCTGAACATCGAACCCCAAGCACCCCCCAAATCCCCTCCCTCACACAAAAACTAACTGTTCGTCCACACAGGAACGTCATATTGAACATCAAATCCCAAACCCGCACCCCCCCCCCCCAATACCCTCGCTCACACAAAAACTAACACATCGTCCACAGGGAAACGTCAGATTGAACATGAAATCCCAAACACCCCCAATCCCCTCCCTGACACAAAAACTAACAGGTCATCGACAGGGAAACTCAGATTGACCATCAAATCCCAAATCCTTCCCTCACACAAAAACTAACAAATCATCCACACGCTAACGGGAGATTGAACATCAAATCCCAAACCTCCCCAATCCCCGCCCTCACACAAAAACTAACAGATCGTCCAGACGGAAATGTCATATTGAACATCAAACCCCAAACACCCCCCCCATCCCCTCCCTCACACATAAACTAACACATCATCCACACGGAAACGTTAGATTGACCATGAAATCCCAAACCCCTCCCTGAGACAAAAACTAACAGATCGTCCACACGGAAACGGCAGATTGAACATCAAACCCGAAACCAACCAAATCCACTCCCTCACACAAAAACTAACATATCATCCACACAGAAATATCAGATTGAACATCAAACCCCAACCCCCTCCCCGAATCCCCTCCCTCACACAATAACTAACTGATCGTCCACACGAAAACGTCATATTCAACATCAAACCCGAAACACCTGCCAATCCCCTCCCTCACACAAAAACTAAGAGATCGTCCACAGGGAAACGTGAGATTGAACATCAATCCCCAAACCACCCCCCCCCTTCCTCTATCTCCCCCACACAAAAACAGTAGAAGTGATTTCAACATTTAATTTATTCTCTTTGGTTAATGTGCTGGGCAGTTGTTGGGATATAATTTTACTGCTAACAGATTTTACTGTCCCACCCTGGTGGATTTTCCGTTCATGGGAGTTGTATGATTTTTCCATCTGTGTTCCAGCAGGTTGGACACACTGTGAAATGTACACCCTTTTGTTGTATCACAGCATGAACATTGATCCTATCCCTGCTCAACTGTACCCCTGTTTTCTGTCCTCTTCCAGAACAGACTCGATGGGCTGAATGGCTTAATTCTGCTGTTTACAGTCTGTGCAAACGTCTCGGACACCTGTATATAGTTGGGGTGCCCCAGACTTCTGCACGCAGTACTGTGTTTGTCAACGTGCACTGAGAGCGTGCTTTTAAATCCGGCGGGAGCAAAGGGATGTTGGGAATTTTGCGTGTGGAATACCGCCGTAGGGGTGTGGGGACAGGTGGCAGAGAAGGTGTGTCTGGCGGGGGTACCGACACACCCGGCCCTGAGACACCAGGCAAGGTTATTTGATTCCAAACGATTGGTTTATCGATCATTACGGAATGTTTCTCCGATGCCTCCCACTCCCACCCTTTTCCCAACCATGATTCTCCTCTCCCTGCCCCACTTCCCACTCTCAGTCCACAATGGAGACCCACATCGGAATCAGGTTTATCATCACTCATATATTTCATGAAATTTGTTTTATCTCGTGTAGCTACAGTGCAGTACAATACATAAAATTACTACAGTGCTCTGCAAATTTTTAAGCTCCCTAGCTGTGTGTGTGTGTGTGTGTGTGTGTGTGTGTGTGTGTGCGCGCACTTGCGTCTATATATATATATATATATATATATACACGCACAGTCAGACACACACACACACACACACACACACACACACACACACACACACACACACACAGATCCTGGCTTTAATGCTGCGGTAATGAAGCAGCAGAAACAGTTTATGGTTGGGAGGGGTGACTGGTGTCCCCAATGATCTTCCTTTCTGCACCTGCTGCTGTAAATGTCCTCAATGGAGGGAAGTTCACATGCACAGATGTGCTGGGCTGTCCGTACCACTCTCTGCAGTGACCAGCGATCAAGGTTGGTTCAGTTCCCGTATGGCCAGTCAGGATGCTCTCAATGGTGCCCCTGCAGAAGGTCTTGAGGATTTGGGGACTCGTGCTGAACCTCTTCAGTCGCCTGAGGTGGAAGAGACGCTGTTGTGCTTTTTTTTGCCACACAGCCGGTGTGTACAATCCAGGTGAGATCTTCGGTGATGTGTATACCGAGGAACGTGAAAGTACTCACCCTCCCAACTGCAGTCCCAAATGGCCTGATGCTGTTCCTACGTCTGTGGTCTTGCATCATAAAGGTGTTTTTTCCCCCTATGAAGGAGATCTCAGACACTGTGGTTAAGTACATTTTGTTTCTCTCTTTGTTGCTCAGTCCGGACACCATGAACGAAGAGTCATTGACTGGCACCTCTTCACTGTACTCCAGCACCTTCGCCGAAGTAATCTCTGTCAACGTAGAGAAGCTGTACATGAGAGACGTTGCTGTAAAATGCAATTCCACCTTGACCCCAGGATCACACCCCATAAGAACGACTGGATTGGAATTTTCAAGGTAAGAATCCCCCCCCCTCACCCGGCAAATACAGAATAGTAATCGATTTAGAGATACAGCACGGGATAGGCCCTTCGAGCAGCCCCCACCGATTTTACACCCGACCTCTCAACACACACAAACTGCTGGAGGAACTGCAGCACATCAGGCAGCACCCATGGAAAGGAGTAAAACTGGTGATGCTTTGGGCGGAGAGTCGTCTTCAGGACTGAGAAGGAAGGGGGACGACGCCTGAATTAAATGGTGGGGGTGGGGTGGGAGGGAGGGGGGAGAGGCTAACTGGAAGGTGCTAGGTGAAGCCAGGTGGGTGGGAAAGGTCAAGGGGGCTGCAGAAGGAAGAGTCTGACTGGAGATGGAGAGTGGACCATTGGAGAAAGGGAAGGCGGGTGAGAAGAATTGGAAGGTCAGAGCTGGGAACGGGGGGCGTGGGGGGGGGGTAGAATTCGTTCACTGGAAGGAGAAATCGATGTTCATACCATCAGGTTGGAGGCTACCCAGACGGAATATGAGTGTTGGGGCTCCCCCACCCTGAGGGTGGCCTCATCTTGGCACGAGAGGAGGCCATGGATCGACATGTGGGAATGGGAATTAACTTATTAACCGACCCGTCTTTGTTCTGTGTGAGAGATCCGGCACACCAAGGGGAAACCCACGAGCACACAGGAAGACCACACAAACTTGCTGACTGAGGATACCGGATTTTAACACCAATCCCAATGCCCTGAGCTGTAATAGCCTCACACGAACCACTACACTACTGTGGAGTCCCACCCCTTACTACTGTCACATGTACTGAGGGACATGTGGGTGGCGGGGTGGAGATGAATCTCTACCAAAGGAGGTGTGAGACGCTGCTTCCCTCTGCTGGCCTGCTGGTCACCCTTGGGCAAGGTGCAGCACCTGCGTAGCCCCCACCCCCCGATCAGGGTCACGTGAACCCATGGGAGCAGGTGGTGGATGGTCGTATGAGCAGCCAGTGCAGATCACAAGTTCTGGTCATGTGACTACTGACGCCAGGCGGACAATCTCTGAATTCAGAGTATTGATAATGTGGCTGGGGTGAGGTCACCCGTCTTGTAAAGACACTGGCCAGAAGAAGGCAATGCCAAACCACTTCTGTAGAAAAATTTGCCAAGAACAATCATGGTCATGGAAAGAACAAAAACAACAGGAATTCTGCAGATGCTGGAAATTCAAGCAACACACATCAAAGTTAAAAACTGACCTGGAACCGGGTGGCACTTTATCCATCTGTCTGATGGGAGGGGAGAGGATGAAATAATCTAGATTGACTAGTTTTTCTTTTTTTTACAAATGCTGCTTAACTACAGTACAGTGCAAAAGTCTTAGGTGTGTGTGTATATATATATGTACACACACACACACACACACACACACATACATATGTATGTATACTGTATATAGGTAGGGTGCCTAAGACTTTTACACAGCACTGTATTTGTCAATGTGGTACGAAGAGTGAGTTTGTAAATCCGATGGGAGTAAAGGACGTTGGGAACGGTGAGGATGGAGCACTGCGGGAGGGGTGTGGGACAGGTGGCAGAGAAGGAGTGCCAGAGGCAGGTGCAAACACACCCAGCCCTGAGAGACCAGGCAGGGTCATCTGATTCCAAACAATCGGTTTATTGATCATTGCAGAATGTCCCTCTGGTGCTTCCTGCTCCCTCCCCTCTCCCTTTCCCTTTTCCCCACCATGATTCCCCTCTCCCTACCCCCTTCTTACTCTCAGTCCACAATAGACACCCACATCAGAATCAGGTTTATTGTCACACACATATGTGGTGAAATTTAATTCTTCATGGCAGCAGTACAGAATTGAGAGCTGCAGAGCAGGAGTATGAAGGGATTTGGTATGTCAACAAATACACTCAAAAACTTCCCATGGAGAGCATTCTGACACTGTCAGGTATGGGGTGGGGGGAGGTGGGGACTACTGCTCAGGACTGAAAGAAGCTGCAGAGGGTGGTAAACCTAGTTGGCTCCATCTTGGGTACCAGTCTACAAAGTACCCAGGGCATCTTGAAGGAGCGGTGTCTCAGAAAGGCAGCGTCCATTATTAAGGACCTCCAGCACCCAGGGCATGCCCTTTTCTCACTGTTACCATCAGGTAGGAGGGACAGAAGCTTGAAGGCACACACTCAGCGATTCAGGAACAGCATCTTCCCCTCTGCCATCCGATTCCCAAATGGACATTGAACCCTTGGACACTACCTCGCTTTTTTAATATATACTATTCCTGCTTCTGCACAATTTTTAATATTCAACATGCGTATATTGTAATTGATTTACTTATTTATTTATTTTTACTTTTTTTCTTCTACATTACGTGTTGCATTGAACGGTGGCTGCTAATTTGACAAATTACACGACACATGCCGGTGATAATAAACCTGAGTCTGAGTGATACATAAATTTACTACAGTACTGTGTAAAAGTCTTGGGCACCCCATTATGTACCTGAGACTTTTGCACAGTGCTTTATGTCTTGTAGTTTTGTGAGCTGCCTGCACAGCTCTTTGGCTTTTAGCTATCTTTCCGTTTTGCCGCAGGTTGGACGGAGTACAGCTTGAGATTACCACACGTTTCTTTGGGCTCCTCTCCCGAAGGAGGCCAGTCAGGTGGAACGCCAGCAGTAACTAACGTTCGAAGGTAAGGGGAGTTTGAAAGCTTCCAAAGGACCCAGCTTGCTCGTAGAATGTTGCCCAAAAGAGGGACCTTAGATGCTGCAAGTCGATTCAGTTCCTCAGTCAGGTTCCTGATTGATTCTTGGAACACAGGAGAAGTCCACGATTGATTAATGTCAAGTGTGAAGGAGAACAAAATAAATGTTTCTCCAGATCTGATACAGGACAAAAAAAAAAACAAGATAATGAACACAATAGGATAAAGAACACTATAATTTAAAAAAGAGCAGAATAAATATAAAAACATAAGAAAGCTTATATACACAGATTGTTTGTATGTCCATAAGGTGACGCTGGGCACAGGAGTGTCTGTACAGAAGTTGACTCTGACCGGAAATGATTAAGTAGTGGTGGTGGGGGTGGATTAGTGGGTGGGGGTGCTGATCAGCCTTATTCCTTGGAAAAGTAGCTTCTTTTGAGTCTGGTGGTCCTGGCGTAGATGCTACGCAGTCTTCTCCCTGATGGGAGTGGAACAAACAGTCCATGAGCAGGACAGGTGGGGTCCTTCATGATAGTACTGGCCTTCCTCCAGCACCTTTCTGTGTATATGTCCTTGCTGGCGGTCGGCTGGTGCCAGTGACGCGTTGGTCAGTTTTGACCGCCCTTTGTCCGCCTCAGTGCAGTTTCGCTACCGGGCAGCGATACAGCTTGTTAGGATGCCCCCTACTGGGCATCTGTAGAATAACGTGAATATGGATGTGCATACTCCAGCTCTCTTCAGCCACTTCAGAAAGTAGAGTCGTTGGTCGGCTTTCTCAACTGTGTAGGATGTGTTCTAGGTCCATCTGAGGTTGTGTAGGATGTGTTCTAGGTCCATGAGAGGTTGTGTAGGATGTGTTCTGGGTCCATGAGAGGTTGTGTAGGATGTGTTCTGGGTGCATGAGAGGTTGTGTAGGATGTGTTCTGGGTCCATGAGAGGTTGTGTAGGATCTGTTCTAGGTCCATGAGATCTTGTGTAGGATGTGTTCTAGGTCCATGAGAGGTTGTGTAGGATGTGTTCTAGGTCCATCTGAGGTTGTGTAGGATGTGTTCTAGGTCCATGAGAGGTTGTTTAGGATGTGTTCTAGGTCCATGAGAGGTTGTGTAGGATGTGTTCTGGGTCCATGAGAGGTTGTGTAGGATTTGTTCTAGGTCCATGAGAGGTTGTGTAGGATGTGTTCTAGGTCCATGAGAGGTTGCATAGGATGTGTTCTGGGTCCATGAGAAGGTTGTGTAGGATGTGTTCTAGGTGCACGAGAGCTTGTGTAGGATGTGTTCGAGTTGCACAAGAGGTTATGTTCTAGGTGCACGAGAGGTTGTGTAGGATGTGTTCTAGGTCTATGAGAGGTTGTGTAGAATGTGTTCTAGGTCCATGAGAGGTTGTGTAGGATGTGTTCTGGGTCCATGAGAGGTTGTGTAGGATGTGTTCTAGGTCCATGAGAGGTTGCATAGGATGTGTTCTGGGTCCATCAGAAGGTTGTGTAGGATGTGTTCTAGGTGCACGAGAGGTTGTGTAGGATGTGTTCTACGTCTATGAGAGGTTGTGTAGGATGTGTTCTAGGTCCATGAGAGGTTGTGTAGGATGTGTTTTGGGTCCATGAGAGGTTGTGTAGGATGTGTTCTGGGGTCCATGTGAGGTTGTGCAGGATGTGTTCTCGGTCCATCAGTGGTTGTGTAGGATGTGTTCTAGGTCCATGAGAGGTTGTTTAGGATGTGTTCTAGGTCCATAAGAGGTTGTGTAGGATGTGTTCTAGGACTATGAGAGGTAGCGTAGGATGTGTTCTGGGTCTATGAGAGGTTGCGTAGGATGTGTTCTAGGACCATGAGAGGTTGTGTAGGTTGTGTAGGATGTGTTCTGGATCCATGACAGATTGTGTAGGATGTGTTCTAGGTCCATGAGAGGTTGTGTAGGATGTGTTCTGGGTCCATGAGAGGTTGTGTAGGATGTGTTCTAGGTCCATGAGAGGTTGTGTAGGATGTGTTCTAGGTGCACGAGAGGTTGTGTAGGATGTGTTCTAGGTCTATGAGAGGTTGTGTAGGATGTGTTCTAGGTGCACGAGAGGTCGTGTAGGATGTGTTCTGGGTCCATGAGAGGTTGTGTAGGATGTGTTCTAGGTCCATGAGAGGTTGTGTAGGATGTGTTCTAGGTGCACGAGAGGTTGTGTAGGATGTGTTCTAGGTCTATGAGAGGTTGTGTAGGATGTGTTCTAGGTGCACGAGAGGTAGTGTAGGATGTGTTCTAGGTGAACAAGAGGTTGTGTTCTAGGTGCACGAGAGATTGTGTAGGATGTGTTCTAGGTCTATGAGAGGTTGTGTAGAATGTGTTCTAGGTCCATGAAAGGTTGTGTAGGATGTGTTTTGGGTCCATGAGAGGTTGTGTAGGATGTGTTCTAGGTCCATGAGAGGTTGTTTAGGATGTGTTCTAGGTCCATGAGAGGTTGTGTAGGATGTGTTCTGGGTCCATGAGAGGTTGTGTAGGATGTGTTCTAGGTCCATGAGAGGTTGTGTAGGATGTGTTCTAGGTCCATGAGAGGTTGCATAGGATGTGTTCTGGGTCCATGAGAGGTTGTGTAGGATGTGTTCTAGGTCCATGAGAGGTTGTGTAGGATGTGTTCTAGGTCCATCTGAAGTTGTGTAGGATGTGTTCTAGGTCCATGAGAGGTTGTTTAGGATGTGTTCTAGGTCCATGAGAGGTTGTGTAGGATGTGTTCTGGGTCCGTGAGAGGTTGTGTAGGATGTGTTCTAGGTCCATGAGAGGTTGTGTAGGATGTGTTCTAGGTCCATGAGAGGTTGCATAGGATGTGTTCTGGGTCCATGAGAAGGTTGTGTAGGATGTGTTCAAGTTGCACAAGAGGTTATGTTCTAGGTGCACGAGAGGTTGTGTAGGATGTGTTCTAGGTCCATGAGAGGTTGTGTAGGATGTGTTCTGGGTCCATGAGAGGTTGTGTAGGATGTGTTCTAGGTCCATGAGAGGTTGCATAGGATGTGTTCTGGGTCCATGAGAAGGTTGTGCAGGATGTGTTCTAGGTGCACGAGAGGTTGTGTAGGATGTGTTCTACGTCTATGAGAGGTTGTGTAGGATGTGTTCTAGGTCCATGAGAGGTTGTGTAGGATGTGTTTTGGGTCCATGAGAGGTTGTGTAGGATGTGTTCTGGGGTCCATGTGAGGTTGTGCAGGATGTGTTCTCGGTCCATCAGTGGTTGTGTAGGATGTGTTCTAGGTCCATGAGAGGTTGTTTAGGATGTGTTCTAGGTCCATAAGAGGTTGTGTAGGATGTGTTCTGGATCCATGACAGATTGTGTAGGATGTGTTCTAGGTCCATGAGAGGTTGTGTAGGATGTGTTCTGGGTCCATGAGAGGTTGTGTAGGATGTGTTCTAGGTCCATGAGAGGTTGTGTAGGATGTGTTCTAGGTGCACGAGAGGTTGTGTAGGATGTGTTCTAGGTCTATGAGAGGTTGTGTAGGATGTGTTCTAGGTGCACGAGAGGTCGTGTAGGATGTGTTCTGGGTCCATGAGAGGTTGTGTAGGATGTGTTCTAGGTCCATGAGAGGTTGTGTAGGATGTGTTCTAGGTGCACGAGAGGTTGTGTAGGATGTGTTCTAGGTCTATGAGAGGTTGTGTAGGATGTGTTCTAGGTGCACGAGAGGTAGTGTAGGATGTGTTCTAGGTGAACAAGAGGTTGTGTTCTAGGTGCACGAGAGATTGTGTAGGATGTGTTCTAGGTCTATGAGAGGTTGTGTAGAATGTGTTCTAGGTCCATGAAAGGTTGTGTAGGATGTGTTTTGGGTCCATGAGAGGTTGTGTAGGATGTGTTCTAGGTCCATGAGAGGTTGTTTAGGATGTGTTCTAGGTCCATGAGAGGTTGTGTAGGATGTGTTCTGGGTCCATGAGAGGTTGTGTAGGATGTGTTCTAGGTCCATGAGAGGTTGTGTAGGATGTGTTCTAGGTCCATGAGACGTTGCATAGGATGTGTTCTGGGTCCATGAGAGGTTGTGTAGGATGTGTTCTAGGTCCATGAGAGGTTGTGTAGGATGTGTTCTAGGTCCATCTGAAGTTGTGTAGGATGTGTTCTAGGTCCATGAGAGGTTGTTTAGGATGTGTTCTAGGTCCATGAGAGGTTGTGTAGGATGTGTTCTGGGTCCGTGAGAGGTTGTGTAGGATGTGTTCTAGGTCCATGAGAGGTTGTGTAGGATGTGTTCTAGGTCCATGAGAGGGCGCATAGGATGTGTTCTGGGTCCATGAGAAGGTTGTGTAGGATGTGTTCAAGTTGCACAAGAGGTTATGTTCTAGGTGCACGAGAGGTTGTGTAGGATGTGTTCTAGGTCCATGAGAGGTTGTGTAGGATGTGTTCTGGGTCCATGAGAGGTTGTGTAGGATGTGTTCTAGGTCCATGAGAGGTTGCATAGGATGTGTTCTGGGTCCATGAGAAGGTTGTGCAGGATGTGTTCTAGGTGCACGAGAGGTTGTGTAGGATGTGTTCTACGTCTATGAGAGGTTGTGTAGGATGTGTTCTAGGTCCATGAGAGGTTGTGTAGGATGTGTTTTGGGTCCATGAGAGGTTGTGTAGGATGTGTTCTGGGGTCCATGTGAGGTTGTGCAGGATGTGTTCTCGGTCCATCAGTGGTTGTGTAGGATGTGTTCTAGGTCCATGAGAGGTTGTTTAGGATGTGTTCTAGGTCCATAAGAGGTTGTGTAGGATGTGTTCTAGGACTATGAGAGGTAGCGTAGGATGTGTTCTGGGTCTATGAGAGGTTGCGTAGGATGTGTTCTAGGACCATGAGAGGTTGTGTAGGTTGTGTAGGATGTGTTCTGGATCCATGAGAGATTGTGTAGGATGTGTTCTAGGTCCATGAGAGGTTGTGTAGGATGTGTTCTGGGTCCATGAGAGGTTGTGTAGGATGTGTTCTAGGTCCATGAGAGGTTGTGTAGGATGTGTTCTAGGTGCACGAGAGGTTGTGTAGGATGTGTTCTAGGTCTATGAGAGGTTGTGTAGGATGTGTTCTAGGTGCACGAGAGGTCGTGTAGGATGTGTTCTGGGTTCATGAGAGGTTGTGTAGGATGTGTTCTAGGTCCATGAGAGGTTGTGTAGGATGTGTTCTAGGTGCACGAGAGGTTGTGTAGGATGTGTTCTAGGTCTATGAGAGGTTGTGTAGGATGTGTTCTAGGTGCACGAGAGGTTGTGTAGGATGTGTTCTAGGTGAACGAGAGGTTGTGTTCTAGGTGCACGAGAGATTGTGTAGGATGTGTTCTAGGTCTATGAGAGGTTGTGTAGAATGTGTTCTAGGTCCATGAAAGGTTGTGTAGGATGTGTTTTGGGTCCATGAGAGGTTGTGTAGGATGTGTTTTGGGGTCCATGTGAGGTTGTGTAAGATGTGTTCTAGGTCCATGACTACCAACTTTTAACCTACTTTAAGATCAATCTAACCCTTCTCTCCTACTCAACCCTCTATTTTTCCATCATCATGTGTTCGTCTCAACATTTCTTGAATGCCCCTAATGTATCTGCCTTTAGCACCACCCATGACAGGGCGTTCCATGCAGCGACTACTCTCTGCCTCTACCATTCCCTCTATACTTCCCTCCAATGGCCTTGAAATTATGCCTCTTGGCATTTGCCATTTCTGCCTGGGAAGAAAACTCTGGCTATCCAGTTGATCTGTGCTTCTTATAGTCTTATACACTTCCATCAAGTCACCCCTCATCCTCCTTCGCTCCAAAGAGAAAAGCCTCAGCTGGCAAAACCTACCTTCACCAGACATGTCCTCTAGTTCAGGCAGCATCCTGGTAAATCTCCTCTGCACCTCACCTAAAGCTTCCACATCCTTCCTGTAATGAGGTGACTGGAACTGAACACAATACTCCCCAAGTGTAGTCTAACTAGGGTTTTGTTAGAGCTGCAACATTACCTCGCGCCTCTTGAACTCAATCCCCTACCTAATGAAGGTGAGCACAACATATGCCTTCTTAACCACCTTAACAACTTACGTGGTAACTTCAAGAGATCTATGGACCTGGATCCCAAGAACCCTCTGTTTCTCCAAATTGCTCAGAATACTACCATTAACTTTGTAATCTGCCTTCAAATTCTCGGTTTTGGGCTTGCTGTTGATCAAGCTCTTGGGCTTCAACTTCACCCGTCCAAAATCAACCACTGTAGAAAGACTGTTTCTACTTACACTGGTTATATTTTCTTTGGATGAAATGGACACAGGCTGGGCTCGACTCTGAGGCTTTACTTTGATCTGCGTTGGTAGCTTGTTACTTGGCTGAAGTTGCCCTTCTTCCAGGTCCTGGTTTTGCAGCTGGGCCACATGCTGAGCCTGGGACACTGGTTGAAATTGGTCGTCCTGTTGGGCTTGGAGCTCTAGCTTGACCTGAGCCTCAGGGTTCAATTGATTATCGACCAGCACCTGAGATCCAAAGTTAGCCCCCTTCTGATTCTTTTGCTGGGTGTCCAGTAGAGATGGGTATTGTGATTCCTGCCCATTTTCATCCCGTGCTTCCTGCTGCTCCAGGTCTTTGGCCTCTTTCAGAGCTTGGGGCTCCAGTGGGACCAGATCTTGAACCTGCTGTTGATCCCCATCTTTGGCCTCTTGTTGATCCAGGATTTATGCCTGCTGTTGATCAAGGCCTTGGGCTTCTTGTTGATCAAGGCCTTGAACCTGCTGTTGATTAAGGCCTTGGGCCTGCTGTTGGAACTTTTGCACATTGGCCTCACTCACAGCATTTCCCTCTTGTGCTTCAGCAGGGATCTCCAATGGAACCTCTGTCTGCTCCTGCTTCTGGCCTGGTTCTTTCTGCTCTGCTTGGGATTGTTTCTGGAGCAGCGAGCAGTGTTCTGTGCCATCAGCCTTCTGTTCAGAAACCAGCTCTACGGCAACCAGCTCTGGCTCAACATCTGCTCTGCCTGGAGACAATTCACAGCTGTGGCCCCATTCTTCTCCACCCAGCCGCCTGCTCGCTGGCTTGGGCTGGAGACAATTTCTACCACTTGGCTGGTCTGAAGGAGACAGAAAGAAAAAAATTTGAAAACAGCTGGCATTTTAAAACACTCAGTAAAAAACAATCTTGGCAGTCAGTGTCAGATGAACTTCCTGACCTTGTGATGCTCAGAATACCATTCAGTTTCGCCTCAAAGACTCAGAGAGGCGTGCAGAAGAATCCATGGCAATGGCACCAGTGACAAGAACACTATGTAGTCAAAGGTTTATTTCCATGATATTATAGAATAACATGGCTCTAATAATGCCATTCCTGATACCGTAACAGGTCAGGGAGCAGCCCAGGGAGAGGGGACCATTTAATGCGGTGAGATGTGAGAAGCCCCAGTGCTACTCCCCTTTCAGACAGGTGATAAAGGCAGATTTATTACAGGCAATCAAATAATGGAGGGTGGGTCAAGAGAAACTGCTTTCAGCGGCAGGAGGGCCCATAACTGGAGGAAAGAGATTGAGGATAATTCTTAAGTTGCCATAAATCTCTTCACTTTGGTTCCAAAGATTCCAGTTCCTGGGTTTGGGCTCAGGCCTCTTGTTCAGTCTGGACTCAGCCTAGGCCTGGGTCAGAGGGGCAGTGAAGTAATTTCTTTTTAACATAGACAGTTGTGATTTAGAATTCACTGTAGCCTGGCCTGCTGAGTTCCTCCAGCATTTTGTGTGCGTTATTTTAGATATTTCCCTGAAGGGTAAACGCCACACGGGAGCTGGACTATAATGTGTGGTTAAAGGTGTAGTTGGGGGGTGGGGTGGAGATACATCTCTACCAAGGGAGGTGTAAGGTGCTCCTTCCCTCCACTAGTCTGCAGGTCACCCTTGGGCAAGGAATAGCACCTGCTTAGCACTCCCGATCAGGGTCACATCAAACCACGGAAGCAGGTGTTGGTTGGTTCTATGAACAGCCGGTGCATATCACAAGTCCTGGTTATACGACCACGGACGCCAGGCAGACAGTGTCTGAAGAGAATTCATAATGTCTAGGGTCACCCGTCTTGTAAAGACACTGCCCCAGAAGAGGTTTGCCATTGCCCACAGTGCCAAAGACCATGATTGCCCACATCATATGGCATGACACATAATGATGATGGTGAAAGGTGTAAGAAAGTAAAATATCCTTTAAACAGAGAGAGAGAGAGCGACATCACAGAATGTTACTGTACAGGGAGAGCTGGGGGGGTGGTCACAGAAAGTTAGCTGTGAGTAATGTAGATAACGACAAAGACAAATGAGATTCTACACACAAAATACTGGAGGAAATCAGCAAGTCAGTCAGCATCTATGGAAATGAATAAACAGTTGACATTTCCGGGCCAAGACCCTACATCAGGACTGGAAAGGGAAGGGGGAAGAAACCAGAATAAAAAAGGTGGGGAGAAGGGAAGGAGGACACGCTGGAAGATTATGTGTGGAGCCAGGTGGGTGGGGGAGCGGGATGAAGTAAGAAGCTGGAAGGTGATAGGTGGAAAAGGTAAAAGGGCTGGAGAAGGAGGAATCTGATAGGAGAGGAGAGTGGACCACAGGAGAAAGGGAAGGAAGAGGGGTACCAGAGGAGGTGATAGGGAGATGTGGAGAAGAGGCCAGAATGGGGAATTGAAGAAGAGGGAAGCAGGAGGGACGAGGTTGTGTAGGATGTGTTCTGGGTCTATGAGAGGTTGTGTAGGATGTGTTCTAGGACCATGAGAGGTTGTGTAGGATGTGTTCTTGGTCCATGAGAGGTTGTGTAGGATGTGTTCTAGGTCCATGAGAGGTTGTGTAGGATGTGTTCTAGGACCATGAGAGGTTGTGTAGGATGTGTTCTGGGGTCCATGAGAGGTTGTGTAGGATGTGTTCTAGGACCATGAGAGGTTGTGTAGGATGTGTTCTAGGACCATGAGAAGGTTGTGTAGGATGTGTTCTAGGACCATGAGAGGTTGTGTAGGATGTGTTCTAGGACCATGAGAGGTTGTGTAGGATGTGTTCTAGGTCCATGAGAGGTTGTGTAGGATGTGTTTTGGGTCCATGAGAGGTTGTGTAGGATGTGTTCTGGGGTCCATGTGAGGTTGTGTAGAATGTGTTCTAGGTCCATGACTACCAACTTTTAACCTACTTTAAGATCAATCTAACCCTTCTCTCCTACTTAACCCTCTATTTTTCCTTCATCATGTGTTCGTCTCAACATTTCTTGAATGCCCCTAATGTATCTGCCTTTAGTACCACCCATGACAGGGCGTTCCATGCACCCACCACTCTCTGCCTCTACCATCCCCTCTATACTTCCCTCCAATGGCTTTGAAATTATGCCTCCTGGCATTTGCCACTTCTGCCTGGGAAGAAAACTCTGGCTATCCAGTTGATCTGTGCTTCTTATAGTCTTATACACTTCCATCAAGTCACCCCTCATCCTCCTTCGCTCCAAAGAGAAAAGCCTCAGCTGGCAAAACCTACCTTCACCAGACATGTCCTCTAGTTCAGGCAGCATCCTGGTAAATCTCCTCTGCACCTCACCTAAAGCTTCCACATCCTTCCTGTAATGCGGTGACTGGAACTGAACACAATGCTCCCCAAGTGTAGTCCAACTAGGGTTTTGTTAGAGCTGCAACATTACCTCGCGCCTCTTGAACTCAATCCCCTACCTAATGAAGGTGAGCACAACATATGCCTTCTTAACCACCTTAACAACTTACTTGGTAACTTCAAGAGATCTATGGACCTGGATCCCAAGAACCCTCTGTTTCTCCAAATTGCTCAGAATACTACCATTAACTTTGTAATCTGCTTTCAAATTCTCGGCTTTGGACTTGCTGTTGATCAAGCTCTTGGGCTTCAACTTCGCCCGTCCAAAATCAACCACTGTAGAAAGACTGTTTCTACTTACACTGGTTATATTTTCTTTGGATGAAATGGACACAGGCTGGGCTCGACTCTGAGGCTTTACTTTGATCTGCGTTGGTAGCTTGTTACTTGGCTGAAGTTGCCCTTCTTCCAGGTCCTGGTTTTGCAGCTGGGCCACATGCTGAGCCTGGGACACTGGTTGAAATTGGTCGTCCTGTTGGGCTTGGAGCTCTGGCTTGGCCTGAGCCTCAGGGTTCAATTGATTATCGACCAGCACCTGAGATCCAAAGTTAGCCCCCTTCTGATTCTTTTGCTGGGTCTCCAGTAGAGATGGGTATTGTGATTCCTGCCCATTTTCATCCCGTGCTTCCTGCTGCTCCAGGTCTTTGGCCTCTTTCAGAGCTTGGGGCTCCAGTGGGATCAGATCTTGAACCTGCTGCTGATCCCCATCTTTGGCCTCTTGTTGATCCAGGCTTTGGGCCTGCTGTTGATCAAGGCCTTGGGCTTCTTGTTGATCAAGGCCTTGAACCTGCTGTTGATTAAGGCCTTGGGCCTGCTGATGGAACTTTTGCACATTGGCCTCACTCACAGCATTTCCCTCTTGTGCTTCAGCAGGGATCTCCAATGGAACCTCTGTCTGCTCCTGCTTCTGGCCTGGTTCTTTCTGCTCTGCTTGGGATTGTGTCTGGAGCAGCGAGCAGTGTTCTGTGCCATCAGCCTTCTGTTCAGAAACCCGCTCTACGGCAACCAGCTCTGGCTCAACATCTGCTCTGCCTGGAGACAATTCACAGCTGTGGCCCCATTCTTCTCCACCCAGCCGCCTGCTCGCTGGCTTGGGCTGGAGACAATTTCTACCACTTGGCTGGTCTGAAGGAGACAGAAAGAAAAAAATTTGAAAACAGCTGGCATTTTAAAACACTCAGTAAAAAACAATCTTGGCAGCCAGTGTCAGATGAACTTCCTGACCTTGTGACGCTCAGAATACCATTCAGTTTCGCCTCAAAGACTCAGAGAGGCGTGCAGAAGAATCCATGGCAATGGCACCAGTGACAAGAACACTATGTAGTCAAAGGTTTATTTCCATGATATTATAGAATAACATGGCTCTAATAATGCCATTCCTGATACCGGAACAGGTCAGTGAGCAGCTGGCCCAGGGAGAAGGGACCATTTAATGCGGTGAGATGTGAGAAGCCCCAGTGCTACTCCCCTTTCAGAGAGGTGATAAAGGCAGATTTATTACAGGCAATCAAATAATGGAGGGTGGGTCAAGAGAAACTGCTTTCAGCGGCAGGAGGGTCAATAACTGGAGGAAAGAGATTGAGGATAATTCTTAATTTGCCATAAATCTCTTCACTTTGGTTCCTGAGATTCCAGTTCCTGGGTTTCTGCTCAGGCCTCTTGTTCAGTCTGGACTCAGCCTAGGCCTGGGTCAGAGGGGCAGTGAAGTAATTTCTTTTTAACATAGACAGTTGTGATTTAGAATTCACTGTCGCCTGACCTGCTGGGTTCCTCCAGCACTTGGTGTGTGTGTTGTGGGTTGGAAGCTAAATATGCTTGACCCTGATGGACTGAGAGAGACACAACCTCCACCTACTGGCTGTTTATTAACACGTAAACCAGTAAGGGAAAAAAAAGAATTGAATCTGCCTGATGGGTCCATTTCTTGCCAGATGTCTTGCTATTTCTTCTTTAATGATAGCTTTCAAGCATCACGCTCAACCTGTGAAGTAACATTCTGGGAGTATTGCACAAGGACTCCCAAGTCCCTTGGCATCTCTGATTTTTTTTTTTTGGAAGTTCAAAAATTTGTTTTATTTAGCAAGGAGCCAAACCAATGACTAGAGATCAATACGCTTCACCTAGGTACATGTTCTTCAACTACGATTTCCTCTATTTATGCCTCTTCTTCCTCCCTTTGAAAGGTTCATACCTCTTCGGCTAATGAATTGTCGTCCTCGAGATGCAATTCTCCCCATTTGTGGCTAAAGTCGTACTCTCCTCAAAGGTTTACAGACCTTTGCGAAGTGGCCCTTCTTTCCACAGCTGGAATAGGTAGCTTCTCGGGCCGGGCAGCGTTTCCGGGGGTGCTTCTCGAGTCTGCCGAAGTAGCACTTTGCGGACTCGCGACTGGCAGCAGCCGAGGTCGATTCGCCGGTGGGTTGCGGGGTCTGCGGCGCCCACGAGGCTGTCGGGGGATCGCACGTCTGGACAACCTCAGAGTTGTGCAGAGCGGCCTCCAGCGTGTCGGCCAGTTTGATCGCCGAACTTAAGGTAAGATCGGCTTTTTCCAACAGCCGCTGGCGCACATACACTGACCTGGTCCCCATGGTGAAGGCGTCTCTCACTAGGAGTTCTGCATGCTGCGCCGCCGTCAGCTCCTGGCAATTGCAGGCTCGCATGAGTGTCAGTAGGGCCCAGACAAACTCAGCACTTGATTCCCCGGGCCGTTGTTGCCGTGTCGCTAAGCGATGTTGCACGTAGACGCTGTTTATCGGCCGCAAGTATTGTCCTTTGAGGGCGCTCATCGCGCCGTCGTAGCTCGGCTGGTCTCTGATCAGCGAATAGACCCGTGGACTGACCCTGGAGAGTAGAACTCTGCGCTTCGCTACGAGATCAGTCACTTTAATCTCCTCTAGATACGCTTCAAAGCGGGGCAGCCAGAGTTCGAAAGCGTTTCCAGCTTCAGGCTTTTGCGGATCGAGGTCTAACCTGTCGGGTCTCAGAGTGTGTTCCATGCTTTAAAATGTGCAGCGAATGAAATTGAAGCACCTTCAATAACTCTAAAAGGTTGAGGTTGGGTAAAATACTGCAAGGCTGTTATTCGCTGTACAACAATACGACCTCCATGGTGAGTGCCTGCCCCTGGACTGAGGGGGAGGGGCAAGACGAAATCACCTTTATTCAGGACCTGTGGGAGGAGCCACAGGGGTAGTCAGCAGAGGGCCGTGTCCACACAGTTAACCCAGTTACAACATGCATATGGTTTACCACAGCATCCAGCTGTCTCTGTGGCTCAGAAGTCTTAATCGGCACCTCTGATTTTTGAACCTTCTCCCCATTTAGATAATAGCCTGCACTGTTGCTCCTTTTACAAAAATGCATTATTATACATTTCCCAACACTGTACTCAATCTGCCACTTTTTTGCCCAGTCTTCCAATTTTTCTAAGTTCTGTTGCAATGGCATTGCTTCCTCAGCACTGCCTATCCCTCGACCTATCTTCGTATCATCCTGCAAACTTTGTCACAAAGCCATGAATTCCATTATCCAAGTCATTGGCAAACAGTGTGAAAAGTAGTGATCCTAACACTGACCCCTTTGGAACACCACTAGTCACTGGCAGCCAACCAGAAAAGGTCCTTTTTATTCCTGCTTGCTACCTTCTACCTGCCAGCAATTCCTCTATCCATGCCAGTATCTCTCCTATAACACCATAGGATTTTATCTTGTTAAGCAGCCTCGTGTGAGGCACGTTACAAAATGCCTTCTGAAAATCCACGTAAATGACATCCATTGCCTCTCCTTTGTCCACCCTGCTTGTTACTTCTTTGAAGAATTCCAACAGATTTGTCAGGCGAGATTTCCCTTTACAGAAATCATGCTTACTTTGAATTCTTTTATCATTAGTCTCCAAATAGTATCCCCAAACCTCAACCACTGAGGTTAAGCTAACTGGCCTATAATTTCCTTTCTTTTGACTTCCTCCGTTCTTAAAGAGTAGAGTGACATTAGCCATTTTCCAGGCTTCCTGGACCATGCCAGAATCAGGTAGTTCTTGAAAGATCATGACCAATGTATCCATTATCTCTTCAGCAACCTCTTCCAGGACTCTGGAATGTAGTCCACCTGATCCAGGTGACTTATCCATCTTAAGACCTTTCAGTTTGCGTAGCACTTTTTCCTGTTTAATAGCAATGACAGTCTCTCCTGCTCCCTGATACTCATGGACTTCTGGCACACTGCTAGTGTCTTCCACAGTAAAGACTGAAGCAAAGTACTTATTAAGTTCATCTGCCATTTCTTTGTCCCCCATTACTACCTGACCAGCATCACTTTCCAGTGGTGGCAATCAACTCTTGCCTCCTGTATAGGTAAGTGTGTGGGTCTGAAAATTGGTATGGCAAGGAAATGGTTAACAAGTAGGAATTTGTGGGTCTGTCCTGTTCTGAAAGTCTACCCGCGTGTTGTGCAAATTGACCCTTGATACGAAATAAGGGGAGAACAATGTGACTCTGGTTTGCCGGATAACATGGTCTGAAAGCAAGCTAAAAGTGCTGATTGTGTAAAAGTAATTAATCACCTTGTCTCTAAAGAATGTTTTTTTTTTCCTTGTTTAGTTGTAAGCTTAATAGGCTGCAATATCCCTGGAGAGGCAAAGGCTGATTGTTGAAGGTCACCCGACCGAGAGGTTAGGGTCGTGTAAATGTCAGATTGGATGCTTGGCCCCTTCCAGCTGGATTGGGAGGTGGCGATAGTGCTATAAATGTGGGCAAGTTCTTTCTTGGGCAGACCACTCGCCTGGGTCCCAGCTTCGGGCCGAGCAGCTGAACCGGTGCCAAGGACCTCCACCCTAGCTAGTCCACGGTCAGTCACCTGCTTCAGGGACCACGCAGACGTTGCTAAGTATACTCGGCGGTGTCGACCACTAGGGGTTGTTTAAGTTAGCCCTTCCTATTAGTGGTGTAATTTCTCACAACTCTCTATTGTCGTCTCTGTATTAACAATAAAGTGAGTCTTGGAGGAACTACCGAGTCTGGGTCCATTTGTTCAAGCGAAACCAAATAGTTGCAGCATCCACCTGTCACAGTTATTCTTATTGGGTATCAGTTTTGTGAAACAATTGGTGTAGTTGGCAGGATTTGTGGATTGCTGCCAATGTTTCGCTGGAACAAGGAGGTTGCCCCGGAACAATATCGCATACCTGGGTGGACAGGCAATACTGATGGGTTTGCTGCACTTGCTAACACCCTTGCTAAATTGGGACTTCCCATAAATTGGGATGATCGCCTAGATCATCCTGGCAAGAAATTGGGAAGTAAGATGGCTAGATTGTTGTGAGAAATAAATTTTCCATCGAAATGAGGTTCTCATACTGATGGCTGTTGGCTGTTGGCTGCTGGCCACAGGCCACAGCCTTGCACCAACAGTTAGAAAGGACCCGTGAAGTGGAACAAGAAAAGGATAAATTGAGGGATTTAGATTAGATTAGATTCGATTATGAGGACGTGCGGTCCTCTTTTATTGTCATTTAGTAATGCATGCATTAAGAAATGATACAATTTTCCTCCAGAATGATATCACAGAAACACAAGACAAACTAAGACTGAAAAACTGACAAAAACCACATAATTATAACATATAGTTACATCAGTGCAAAGCAATACCATAATTTGATCGAGAACAGACCATGGACACGGTATAAAAAAGCCTCAAAGTCTCTCGAAAGTCCCATCATCTCACGCAGATGGTAGAAGGAAGAAAAACTCTCCCTGCCATGAGCTTCCAGCGCCGCAAACTTGCCGATGCAGCACCCTGGAAGCACCCGGCCGCAGCCGACTCTTGAGTCCGTCCGAAAACTTTGAGCCTCCGACACCGAGCACCGAGCACCATCTCTGCCGAGCGCTTCGACCCCAGCCCCAGCAATAGGCAAAGCCGAGGATTTGGGACCTTCCCCTCCGGAGATTCTCGATTGCACAGTAGCAGTGGCAGCGAAGTGGGCATTTCAGAAGCTTCTCTGGATGTTCCTCTGAGCTTCTCACGTCTGTCTCCATCAAATCAGGATTGTGCATGGTATGAAGTGAATGCTTGGAAGGAGAGGTGCTCAGTAATGACTGAGGTGGTGAGGACCAGTCAGAATAGGGCACAGGAAGCTGAGGAGAAGGGAATTAAGATGGCATGTAGGCTAGTGCAAATCAAACATCAGGAGGCGGCCCACTGCCAGAATTATACCCCCTGATCCCATGAAGATAAGATCGAAGTGGCTATCCAGGGGAGACCCAGACATCTGGGATGGGGATATATGGTATGATGATAATGATAATGGGTCCTTTGGTGAGGGGGAAACTGCTTTTGCCCCAGAACCATTGCAGGCTCGGCCTGCTGTGGTGACTTCTCAGAAAAATGTCCATGGGCAGCCAGGAGTACAGACTCTTGAGTACAAGAAGTATAATGATAAGGAGCTATCTGAGATGGCTGCTCGTTTTAAACGAAGGTCTGGTGAATCACTGACTGAATGGTTCCTCTGCTTGTGGGGTGATGGAGGTGCTAGTATAACCTTTTATCCTGAAGAACTAGCAAGGCTAGGGTCTTTAACCTCGAATTCTCGTATTAATATTGATATTCTTGTATTTGGAGTATTATGTGCAGTTTTGGTCACCAAATTACAGGAAGGATATTAATAAGGTTGAAAGAGTGCAGAGAAGTTTTACAAGGATGTTGCTGGGACTTGAGAAACTCAGTTACAGAGAAAGGTTGAATAGGTTAGGACTTTATTCCCAGGAGCTTAGAAGAATGAGGGGAGATTTGATAGAGGTTTATAAAATTATGACAGGTATAGATAGAGTGAATGCAAGCAGGCTTTTTCCACTGAGGCTGAGGGAGGAAAAAACCAGAGGACATGGGTTAAGGGTGAATGGGGAAAAGTTTAAAGGGAACATTAGAGGGGGCTTCTTCACACAGAGAGTGGTGGGAGTGTGGAATGAGCTGCCAGACGAGGTGATAAATGCGGGCTCACTTTTAACATTTAAAAACTTGGACAGATACATGGATGAGAGGTGTGTGGAAGGATATGGTCCGTGTGCAGGTCAGTGGGACGAGACAGAAAAATGGTTCGGCACAGCCAAGAAGGGCCAAAAGGCCTGTTTCTGTGCAGTAATGTTCTATGGTTCTATGGTAATACTGAGTTACGCCAATTTCCCCACGCACATAGGTTCTTTTTTCAAGTGTTGGAGGCTGTTAAGAAGATATTCCTGCACCCTCTTGATTGGGATTCACTGGTTCAGGGGAACTGGGAGACTGCCGCTGAAGGCATTTACCGTTTAAGACAACAGGCCCTGGTCAACAGGATGTATGGGGACTGGGACGCATGGTGGTGACTGGGTCGCGGTCCCGACCAAGGTGTGGTCAGTCGCCTCCTTTATTCGGGGTATGGTTCTCGCTATATTGGGGCCCTTAGTTCAGGAGGATGTGGAGGGCGTGACTAATGCCTTGGCGAACCTTTCAGACTTGCAGGTGGTTGAAACCTGAGTCCGTTCGACATGGCTAACGAATGCTGGAGGGGAAGGTACTAATGGTACCAATGGGACTAGGAAACCTGCCCTGAGGCGCAGGGAGATGTTCACTACCCTTTTGAAAGCAGGCGTCAGTAAGGAGAAGATTGACGGTGTCCCGACTGGTGTATTGTATGTTATGTATCATGAGCACATGGACTCTTGCATGGGAAGACGCCGGCTGCCCTTTCTGCTCCTCCTGCCTCCTCACTCTACCCATCGTAAACTGAATTGCAGGATGTAGTGAAAAAGGCCACACGGGAGGAGACAGGGAAATGGCGGCCTCCCAACCCCTCCCGGACCTAGGGGGGTGACCGGGTTCCCTCGACATATAAGATCACTTCGATGTGGACCCAGGGGTGGGGGGGACCTTATGTACCTATAGTGGTCCACTGGGCTAAGGGAAATGATCAACGGTTTGCTGTTCTGGTGGATACGGGAGCAGAACACACTGTGGTCCCGGCGATCCCGACAAGTGGAGGGGCCCCGAGTATAACATTGAAGGGATGTGGGCTGCCCTTACCAGGGCCCGGGAAGTAACAGTGCCTGTAACGATCGACAAAAACGTCCCGCGTTCTGTATCTGTCCTGATTGCTGTGACCACCGAGTGTATTTTAGGAATGAATGTGTTACGGGGAATGCAAGTGAAGACCTCGAAAGGGACCTTCAGGTTTGGGACTCGGAGCATGCGGGTGGTAGTCGGAAGGGCTAAGTGGGAGCCCCTGTTTATCCCTCCACCGATGCAGAAAGTGTCGGTTCCACAATACCGGATCCCGGGAGGTCACAAGAAAATAACTGATACTATTGCCTCCTTGGAGCAAGCTGGGGTTATTCAACTCGCCACGTCCCCGCACAACAGCCCGGTCTGGCCGGTAAAGAAACCAGACGGGTCCTGGCGAATGACTGCTGACTATCGACGATTGAATCGATACTCTTCCCCGTTGAGTTCTGCTGTACCTGACATAGTGACGCTGGTAGGTGATATTTCGGATGATGCAGATGGTCGATGGTACGCTGTTATTTATCTGGCCAGCACCTTCCTTTCGATCCCCTTGGAGGAGGAATCACAAGAGCAGTTCGCTTTCACCTGGAACGGTCGGCAATATACCTTTACCCGTTTGCCACAGGAAAATGTTCCTAGTCCTACCTTATGCCACGGGATAGTGGCACGTGATTTGGAGACCTGCGCACTGCCCCCTGACGTCAGAATACACCACTATATCGAAGATGTTAAGTTACAGGGACCTGACGAGGAGAGTGTGGCAGAGGCGCCGGGGTCCCTGTTACAGTGTGTGTGAGAGAGGGGATGGGCTGTGAATGAAGATAAGGTTCAAGGCCCCAGTCAATCCGTGACGTTTCTGGGGAGCCACTGGCATGCTGGGGAGAGGATTATACCGGAGAAGGTACAAAATAAAATACAAGCCACAGCTACCCCCACTAATCAGCAAGAAGCCCTGCGCTTTGTGGGGGTATTGGGATATTGGAGAAGACACATTCCTCATTTGACGCTCCTACTGAAACCATTGTACGCAGTCACTCATAAGAAGAGCGAATTCACATGGGGAGATGAGGAACAGTACACCCCGTTTGAACGACAGCTCTTGGCTTGCTACTGGGCCCTGGTGGAAACGGAGTCCATCACGGGATCGGACCCCACGGTGTTGCGACCCGATTTGCCTGTTACGTCCTGGGTGCTCGCCCCAGATACGAAGGTGAGACAGGGGCGCGCACGGCAGACATCCATAGCGAGGTGGAAATGGTATAAACAGGACCGGGCCGTTAAATGATCCGAAGGACTCAACCGTCTTCATGAACAAGTAGCTAGATTACCTATGACAGCGGGAACCGAGGAAGAGAAGGCGGCTCCCCCTCTCGAACCCTCCCCCATTCGATGGGGCCGGCCGTACGAGGAACTGACATCGGATGAAAAGGCTAGTGCCTGGTTTACGGATGGCTGGAGCCGTTGGATGTCAGGGCGCCAACAGTGGAAGGCCGCTGCTCTGCGACCCTCGGACAGGACTCAGTTAATACAAAAAGGAGAGGGCGGATCAAGTCAGCTGGCAGAACCTGTAGCGGTTACCCTGTCCTTTTCACTCCCCACCAAGGAAATTCGACCAACGCGTGGGCAGTGGCCAATGGAATGGCTATCTGGATGGTGAGTTGGCAGATGCACCAGTGGACAGTTCATAATAAACCTATCTGGGGCAAGGAATATTGGCAACAGATATGGCAGGAGGCGCAAAGGTGCGACATTTATGTGTATCATGTGAATGCTCACCAAAAGGACATTAGCCCTACGACGCTCCACAATAATCAAGTAGACGGATTGGTTGCGGTATCTGCTATTACAGTGCCTGTAGTTAGATGGGCCCACGAACAGTCCGGCCATCTCGGGGAGAAGGGGACGTGAGAGTGGGGATGATACCATGGGATATCTTTGACAGTGGATGACTGTCGGACTATTGTGTCAGAGTCCTATTTGCCAGCAAGTTTAGCCTCACTCTGCCCCACGTGAGCCTTTCACACACACTAAGAGAGGCTCTGTACCGGACAAAGTATGGCAGATTGATTACATTGGGTTCTTGCCCCACATTAGAATGATAAATCTGTGTTGACAATGGTGGACACCTATTCCGCATTCCTGCTGGCCAGACCCTTCCCCAGAGCCGGTCAGGAACCCACCATCTGAGGGGTAGAGAACCTGACGTCACCTTATGGCACAGCCGAGGAAATACAGTCAGATACTGTAATGGATCCCATTTTACAGGGCAACAGATCCAGGATCAGGTGAAAGATTAAGGTATTTATTGGGTCAACCATATTCCTTATTACCCCAGGCAGCTGGTTTGACTGACCGATTGAATGGACTTTTGAAGTAGCAGATTCGACTGATGACCCCCACCCACACTATGAAAGGATGGCATTCAGTACTGCAACAAGCAGTGAACGTTCTGCACAATCAACCACAAACGGGGGGTTCCCCTATTTCCCGTTTGATTCAGACTTACCCTGTGGCTTTAGAGGGGCTCCCACGAGTGAGATAAGTGAGGTAGCTAGTAAAGTATGGGTGACAGGGCCAAGAGGGGAACGACAGAAGGGGGAAGTTGTAGCCCCCGCACAGGGAAACACTCGGTGGGTCGCTATAGAAGGACAGGAAGAATTGCAAGGTTTAAATTCCGAACGCCTGACAGCTCGGAACTAGAACTAATGTTTTCTTGTGTATTACAGACCGATGGCTGGAGTGCTGCTCTGGTACATTGGTCTACTAGGGGCACTTCAGGGGAAGACCCTAGGGTCTGAGATTGGAACCCCTCCCCAGCCAATCGTAACAGAAAGCGGAACCTTACACGATCAATATAGGCCATCTCCCAGATCAATGAGTGATACAGATGCTCTTTCTGAGGCGCGGAGAAAACACCCTCGGTCCATGGGTCACAGTCCGGAGTCGCGGATTCCCTCTGCTGTTCCCCTCCGTCGAATAGTTTGGGAGGAGGAGGTCTGGACGGTGCGACCACATCGAAGGATGGAGGACTTTGATGATCGTACCGAGCATCGAAATATGTTTTTGAGACTGAGTTATGAATGTGCTGTACGATTGAAGATATCAAAGTGTTGGGTGTGTTCAATGGGTAATATGGATTAGTCGTTATAATAGTTACTGTGCATGCGGTTAAGTCAATGTGTGCTGCTGTAATTGCTTTCAGGCGTCTGTGATCCGCCATACCAGAGTCGGAGTGGAGTGTGCAGGTAAGTGTGTGGGTCTGAAAATTGGTACGGCAAGCAAATGGTTAACAAGTAGGAATTCGTGGGTCTGTCCTGTTTTGAAGGTCTACCGTGTGTTGGGCAAATAGACCATTGATACCAGATAAGGGGAGAACAATGTGACTCTGGTTTGCCGGATAACATGGCTTGAAAGCAAGCTAAAAGTGCTGATTGTGTAAAAGTAATTAATCACCTTGTCTCTACAGAATGTTTTTTTTTTACCTTGTTTAGTTGTAAGCTTAATAGGCTGCAATGTCCCTGGGGAGGCGAAGGCTGATTGTTGAGGGTCACCCGACCGAGAGGTTAGGGTCGTGTAAATGTCAGATTGGATGCTTGGCCCCTTCCAGCTGGATTGGGAGGTGGAGATAGTGCTATAAATGTGGGCAAGTTCTTTCTTGGGCAGACCACTCGCCTGGGTCCCAGCTTCGGGCCGAGCAGCTGAACCGGTGGGAAGGACCTCCACCCTAGCCAGTCCACGGTCGATTGCCTGATTCAGGGACCACGCAGACGTTGCTAAGTATACTCGGCGGTGTCGACCACTAGGGGTTGTTTAAGTTAGCCCTTCCTATTAGTGGTGTAGGTGCTGTACAATATAAAGCATTTCTCGCAACTCTCTATTTTAAGTGTTTGTGCACGAAGAGATTGAACTTTGATAAGTGTGGCGCCTTTTATATGTTATTCTCTATTAATTATATAGTTGCGGTAATATCTATAAACTGTAAAACTTTTAATCATTTCTGGTGTATTGTCTGTTATTTGGGCGGGGTGGGGTACATCACACAGCATCCACACAAACTAATTACCCAGTTTGGCCGGGGCTGAGGTCTGTATCCCCTAGACGACAGCGAGCTGAGCGACCCTGAGGCTGGCCAGGGTGGCTACGTAACAATAAAGTGAGTCTTGGAGGAACTACTGTACCAAGTCTGGCTCCATTTGTTCAAGCGAAACCAAATAGTTACAGCACCTAGCATCTGCAGAATTCCTCGTGTTTACGTAGATGCAGCACCCACCCGTCATGGTTATTCTTATCCCCTGCTCTCACTGAGAAGACTTAAGTGTCTGAGATCTTCCTGCCCGGTACAACACAGGTTTGGTCCACAATCGCGCTGTTTCTGTTTCACCTTGGCAGTGCAGTCCGCTGTAGGCAGTTGTTCCCGCACGCCTCGGCTCCTCGGAACCAGATCCCCAACACCTTCCGGTGGTCGGAGCTGACCTGACGGCGAGGGGACACGGGACCGGTCACCCGTCCTTCGCCGAGCTCCCGATCACGGCCCAGCCACTGTAAAGTTTGATTAGTTGTGAGTGTCCGTTCCGACACGTGAAGACCGGGCCGAGGAACAGAATCCGGCCAGTGATGATGAAGAATGACTCTGTTCACTGACACGGAATAGCAGCAAACCGGAGGAAGAGTAGTAGGAGCAGAACATGGATCACCGTTCCACCAGGGGATCACCTGCCCCAAACGCGCGAGCACTTGTACTTCCATGGATCCCAACATCACGTGCCGGACGAAAAACCGGATTGGATCCCCAAACAGCTCATCCATTCTGTCCCTCACACACACCCCTACCCTTCTAAAGTAAATACGACCAGCTACATTTGTAACCAAAATCACAGTGCAGGAACATTCCTTCTCCCAGCAGCAGAAATTGCATTTCCCTTTAACACGAACGAACTACAAAAGGAATTATATTCGTTTTCTTTTGCGCAAGGCATTGTGGTATGTAAATAAGGGGGCGTGGCGTGATCAAGCACAGGCTGAACTTC
Source organism: Mobula birostris (assembly GCF_030028105.1). Lineage (NCBI taxonomy): Eukaryota > Metazoa > Chordata > Chondrichthyes > Myliobatiformes > Myliobatidae > Mobula > Mobula birostris. The sequence continues at coordinate 47,017,018 of NC_092389.1, read as the reverse complement.
CTGGTTTTCTTTCCGGTGTGTTGTCTGTTCCGGAGAACAAAACCTGAGTCAGACCGAGATGGGAAATGGTGGCAACACTCAGACCATAAAATGCGGAAGGCAACTGGCCCCTCGTGCCTGACCTCCTTCAATAAACTCTTGGCTACTCTGACCTGACCTCAGCTCCTCTTTCCTTCCTGCTGGGTATAACCCTTCATTCTCCTACAGACCATAAATCCACTTCCCTCACCCTGGGATGCAGAGAGAGTTCACCTGCTTTGTGCAGTTCCACCAGACTCTAACCCACCGCTACCTTGTACTGCAGGACTCGGGCAATCCGTTCAGATTTCAGGACGCCGTCTTCGACGAGTTCAGAGTTCGAGGCCTCGTGCTCGGTGATCAGCAGGTCCTTGGGGGTCGAGGATTAGGATCGAGTCAGAAGTCCGGAAGCTGGTCGGAGGCCCGAGTCTGAATATATCGCTGAGATCACCAGGGAAGTGGAAGCCCTATATCTGCGAGCCCGAATCCGAGACTCAGTCTGCTGGAAGATAGCTTGTCATGATGTATGTGTGAGGGAGGGAGGTTGGGGCTTGTTTTTCTGTTGCTGTTTTGTTGCTTGTTGTGTTCCGTGTTGTTCGGCCGAGCATTGTGGGTTTGATATGTTGTCGTTGGCATGTGTGGCGACACTTGCAGGCTGCCCCCAGCACATCCTTAGTTGTTGCTTGTGAATGCAAACGGCACGTTTCACTGTATGCTTTCATGTACATGTGATAAATAAACTTGTATCTTGAACCTTCAGCCACTGCATTCTTCCAGCATTTTGTACTTTGTCCAGATTCCAGCACCTGCAGTCTGGTTTGCCTTTGTGAGAGGGCGTAGTAGTGGACTAATCTGGCAAATGGAAATGATAGATGAGAGGGCATTTTTCAGCAACAATGATAAATCTGTAAAGAACGGCAAAAACAATCTAGAGCGTAAGATGTACTCTGGTTTACGACTGGTTTTATCCACCTAGGATACGAGTTACTTGAAGAAGGTGTGCGAGTGATTGAAGGAGCAGCGAGAATGAGTATAAACCAATAAAAGAAGCAATTCCCAAAACAAAATCCAGGGAGGTTGAGCAGCGTACAGAGTAGGCTGAACCGAAGAGAGGGCGGCTTACAATAAATACTGAGAGCTCCACAGAGGGAAGACTTGGTCCAACGAGAAACTGAAGACACTGCCACTGTGTGGAGGCAGGAGATGTGTACTGTTCTAAGTCAGGGCTCTCAACCTTTCTTATGCTATGGAAGCTTCCCATTGAGAGGTCCATGGACCCCAGGTTGGGAACTGCTGAAGACTTGACATCTACCTTTGCAGGAGTTAATGCTAATACCAACACCACCCTATCTCTATCTCCCACAATTTTATATACTTTAGTCATCTTCCCTCTTAGGTCCTAAATCCCCCACCACCAGGTTCAAGAACAACTACTCTCCTTAAAATATTCAGTTATCGACGCAACTGGTTAAAACCCTGGTCACTTCGATTTAGCAACACTGTGAGCACTTTGCTCTCAATCTGAGCTTTATTTTGTTCTGGTTGTGCTTCCTTGTAAAAAACTGTGTATGATTGATGTGAATACAGCTCATCTGATGCCCCGTGTCTGTGATGCTGCAGCAAGCGTTTCATTGCGCCTGTGTTCATACATGTACTTGTGTGTGTGAGACAGTGAGCTCGACTTTGACTTTGATGCTCTATCTGAATGTTCTGGGCATACGCAGGATGTTCTGCTGTGGTGGAGTGCAGCCCTGTCCTCTCGTTCCAGGTGGAGGAAGTACTGAGTAGGGGCCCCGTTGAGCAGAGATCCATTCGGCAATGGTTGGCCAGAATGTGTTTGCAGTCCTGAGAAGAGGAAGGTAATGTTCCAGCTGGGATGTAGCCTGAATGGTGGTGAAGCAGCTGATCTTTGTGCCTCTTCAACACTCTTACTCAAGAATTGATTTTTTTTTAATTGACTCTCGTCTTATTTCTTCAGTAGTTAAATGTGAATATGACTCTATAACCATTTCGGACCATGCTCCACTTAAGCTTTCTATTAAATTATTGGCCAATGCTCATAACAATAGACAATGGCGTTTGAATTCGCTGTTGCTTCAGGACTTAGATTTTGTTAACTTCATGAACGAACAGATTGATTTTTTTTTTCACAATTGTTACGTAACCGGCAACAATGAATATTAATCGAGACTGGTTTTATAAAAACAACCAAACATTTATTAAACACATATGAACGATAAGGGGCAAAAAACACAAAAGAAAACTTTAACCGGAGGTTAACAGGTATGCAGTTGTTCACCAACTCGCCACTCGGCTCTGGTTCTTAAGGCGTTAAATGCGGAAACAGTTCTTAAAGCGATAACTTCGAAAGTCCAACACGTTTACACATTCAATTGGGAGCGACTTCTCTGCAGAAGGATTTCTTCACCGACGCACCTTTACTGCCGGTTCTGTCACTGGATTCCCGATGCCGGAAATAAACAGTTTAAATCAACTGACTTTAAATTTCTTTCAGAGAGAGAGAGAGAGCGAGAGAGCCTTTGTGCATGAACTCATTGCGCTATTGCAAGAGTTATCTCAATGCAGGTTCTCTCCAACAAAGACTCAGTAAGGTCGATCCTTTATTAAACTGCCAACCGATGCCGACTTCTCTCGATCCCTCACTTCGATGAATTCTTCACTCTCCCTTCAAAAGTCAACGAGACTTGGAAGAGCAAATCTGCAGAGAGATAGCAGGCAACTGCAGGAAACATAAAGTTGTGGTGGTAGGGGATTTTAATTTTCCATACATTGATTGGGACTCCCATACTGTTAGGGGTCTAGATGGTTTAGAGTTTGTAAAATGTGTTCAGGAAAGTTTTCTAAATCAATATATAGAGGGACCAACTAGAGAGGATGCAATATTGGATCTCCTGTTAGGAAATGAGTTAGGACAAGTGACAGAAGTCTGTGTAGAGGAGCACTTTGGTTCCAGTGATCATAACACCATTAGTTTCAATTTGATCATGGACAAGGATAGATCTGGTCCTAGGGTTGAGGTTCTGAACTGGAAGAAGGCCAAATTTGAAGAAATGAGAAAGGATCTAAAAAGCGTGGATTGGGACAGGTTGTTCTCTGGCAAGGATGTGATCGGTAAGTGGGAAGCCTTCAAAGGGGAAATTTTGAGAGTGCAGAGTTTGTATGTTCCTGTCAGGATTAAAGGCAAGGTGAATAGGAATAAGGAACCTTGGTTCTCAAGGGATATTGCAACTCTGATAAAGAAGAAGAGGGAGTTGTATGAAATGTATAGGAAACAGGGGGTAAATCAGGTGCTTGAGGAGTATAAGAAGTGCAAGAAAATACTTAAGAAAGAAATCAGGAGGGCTAAAAGAAGACATGAGGTTGCCTTGGCAGTCAAAGTGAAGGATAATCCAAAGAGCTTTTACAGGTATATTAAGAGCAAAAAGATTGTAAGGGATAAAATTGGTCCTCTTGAAGATCAGAGTGGTTGGCTATGTGCGGAACCAAAGGAAATGGGGGAGATCTTAAATAGGTATAGGAAGCTGGCATGAAATCTATGGAATTGAGGGAATCAAGTAGTGAGACCATGGAAACTGTACAGATTGAAAAGGAGGAGGTGCTTGCTGTCTTGAGGAAAATTAAAGTGGATAAATCCCCGGGACCTGACAGGGTGTTCCCTCGGACCTTGAAGGAGACTAGTGTTGAAATTGCAGGGGCCCTGGCAGAAATATTTAAAATGTCGCTGTCTACGGGTGAGGTGCCGGAGGATTGGAGAGCGGCTCATGTTGTTCCGTTGTTTAAAAAAGGATCGAAAAGTAATCCGGGAAATTATCGGCCAGTAAGTTTAACGTCGGTAGTAGGTAAGTTATTGGAGGGAGTACTAAGAGACAGAATCTACAAGCATTTGGATAGACAGGGACTTATTAGGGAGAGTCAACATGGCTTTGTGCGTGGTAGGTCATGTTTGACCAATCTATTGGAGTTTTTCGAGTAGGTTGCCAGGAAAGTGGATGAAGGGAAGGCAGTGGATATTGTCTACATGGACTTCAGTAAGGCCTTTGACAAGGTCCCGCATGGGAGATTAGTTAGGAAAATTCAGTCGCTAGGTATACATGGAGAGGTGGTAAATTGGATTAGACATTGGCTCAGTGGAAGAAGCCAAAGAGTGGTAGTGGAGAATTGCTTCTCCGAGTGGAGGCCTGTGACTAGTGGTGTGCCACAGGGATCAGTGCTGGGTCCATTGTTATTTGTCATCTATATCAATGATCTGGATGATAATGTGGTAAATTGGATCAGCAAATTTGCTGATGATACAAAGATTGGAGATGTAGTAGACACTGAGGAAGGTTTTCAGAGCCTGCAGAGGGACTTGGACCAGCTGGAAAAATGGGCTGAAAAATGGCAGATGGAGTTTAATACTGGCAAGTGTGAGGTATTGCACGTTGGAAGGACAAACCAACGTAGAACATACAGGGTTAATGGTAAGGCACTGAGGAGTGCAGTGGAACAGAGGGATCTGGGAATACAGATACAAAATTCCCTAAAAGTGTCGTCACAGGTAGATAGGGTCGTAAAGAGAGCTTTTGCTACATTGGCCTTTATTAATCAAAGTATTGAGTATAAGAGCTGTAATGTTATGATGGGGTTGTATAAGGCATTGGTGAGGCCGAATCTGGAGTATTGTATTCAGTTTTGGTCACCAAATTACAGGAAGGATATTAATAAGGTTGAAAGAATGCAGAGAAGGTTTACAAGGATGTTGCCGGGATTTGAGAAACTCAGTTACAGAGAAAGGTTGAATAGGTTAGGACTTTATTCCCTGGAGCGTAGAAGAATGAGGGGAGATTTGATAGAGGTATATAAAATTATGATGGGTACAGATAGAGTGAATGCAAGCAGGCTTTTTCCACTGAGGCAAGGGGAGAAAAAAACCAGAGGACATGGGTTAAGGGTGAGGGGGGAAAAGTTTAAGGGGAACATTAGCCGGGGCTTCTTCACACAGAGAGTGGCGGGAGCATGGAATGAGCTGCCAGACGAGGTGGTAAATGCGGGTTCTTTTTTAACATTCAAGAATAAATTGGACAGATACATGGATGGGAGGTGTATGGAAGGATATGGTCCGTGTGCAGGTCAGTGGGACTAGGCAGAAAATGGTTCGGCACAGCCAAGAAGGGCCAAAAGGCCTGTTTCTGTGCTGTAGTTTCTATGGTTCTATGGTTCTAAAACTGTCGGAATTGAGTAAATTGGCGCTTCTAGCCAAAACTTCCCAGTCCCAAATACCATATCTTGTAAGAGAACGCACCTTCCGTTTTAAAAATGAAAATGTGTCACAAAAACAAACGCAACAGAAACGGAGACACAACACGTTCAATCTGGAAATCTACGAACTCAGAAATCCCACTGCGTCACCTGAGTGGACCCTTATATAGTCACGGTGGGGTGGGGGGGAGGACATGTCATCACGTGACCTCACATCGGCGGGAAAATCACATCAGGTGACCTCCGAAAGACCATTACAGCATTCTCACAAAAAAAAAACAGATCTCCTTCAGCATGTAACACAATTAACAGTACAGAGGATATATCCATGAACACCCTTTGGGATTCCTTCAAAGCTTATATTCGTGGCCAGATTATTTCGTACTCTGCTGCTTTAAGGAAAAGGTTGAAGAAGGAAGAGCTTGCTCTTGTGGACAAGACTGAGGAAATAGATAAGAAATATGCTACAGCTCCTTCTGAGAAGCTGTATAAACAAAGAACTGAACTTCAAATGGAACACAGTTTATTACTTTCATCCTCTATTGCAAACCAATTAATGAAGACAAGACGTGAATTTTATATACATAGTGACAAAGTTGGTAAACTGTTGGCTGGTCAGTTGAAGACTAACTCTATTAAACTTCAAATTAATCAGATTTATAATCAAAAAGATCAACTGACATTTGGTCAATCCTTCTTTGATTTTTATTCTTCTTTATATCAATCAGAATCTCCACGAGATTCTAAACATATGTTTGACTTTTTAGATAACCTAGAATTCCCTAAGATATCACACGATATATGCTCTATGTTGGAAACTTCCTTCACTACTGATGAGATTAAGAATGTTATTTTTTCGATGAACTCGGGGAAAGCTCCTGGCCTTGATGGGTTCACCGTGGAATTTTTTAAATCGTTTGCACCCTCATTAGTCCCCTGGTTATCCAGGGTTCTGGAGGCCTCATTAAAACTTGCTACACTACCAGAATCCTTTTATAGAGCATCGATCTCTTTAATGTTAAAGAAGGATAAAGACCCCGCTCAATGCGCATCTTATAGACCAATATCCTTGTTAAACGTTGACACCAAGATTTTTTCTAAATTATTAGCAAATAGACTAGAAAAAACACTTCTTTATATTATTTCGGAAGATCAAACAGGTTTTTATTAAGAATCGCTATTCTTTTTATAATATTCGTACACTTTTAAAAATTGTCTATACCCCGTCACAAACCGATCCTGAATGCATTTCCCTAGACGCTGAAAAAGCCTTTGACAGAGTTGAATGGCCCTACTTATTTCAGCTGCTTGAAATCTTTAACTTCAGCCCGAAATTTATATCCTGGATTAAATTGTTATACCATTCTCCTATGGCGTCAGTTCGTACTAATACTCAAAACTCACCTCTTTTTCCTCTATTTCGAAGTACCAGACAAGGGTGTCCTGTTAGCCCTTTATTATTTGATATAACATGAGAACCACTAGCAATTGGTATTCGAGAATCTCCTAACATTATTGCTATAACTCGCGGGTTAAAGTCTCATAAAGTATGACCTTACGCTGATGACTTACTCTTATATATTTCCAATCCTCAAAAATCTATCCCAGCAGCTCTAGATTTATTGTCCAATTTAGTCCTTTTTCAGGATACAAATTAAATCTTAATAAGAGTGAACTTTTCCCTATTAATAAGCAAGTTCCCTTATATCAGAACCTGCCGTTTAGATTGGTTAATAATCATTTTCCATATCTTGGGATTAAAATTACCTGTAAACATAAGGATTTATTTAAGGCTAATTATTTACCCTTAATTGACCATATCACAGAACATTCCTTTAAATGGTCTCCACTTTACTGTATTTAACTTTGACTGGTCGTATTAATGCTATTATTTCTGCCAAAATTTGTATATATATTTCAGGCATTACCAATTTTTGTTCCAAGATCCTTTTTTGATAAAGTAGACTCTAAAATCTCTTCATTTATTTGGCAAAATAAAAAACCGAGATTGGGTAGAATACATCGACAGAAAGATAAGAGAGATGGAGGCTTGGCGTTACCTAACCTTAGATTTTATTACTGGGCAATTAATATTCCACACATGAAATTTGGGTTACTTGACCAAGATACACTATCCATTCCTAAATGGGTAGTATTGGAATTACATTCTGTTCAAGGCTATGCACTTGGCTCTATATTAGGATCTCCTCTTCCCTCCCATTTGAAACGGTATAAGCAGGTTTGCAACCTGATAGTTAAACATACTTTACGTATCTGGTTTCAATTACCTTGTTATTCTACAATTAACATACGTTGTGTGTATTGTTTTCTTTTGTATTAATATTACTTTTATATTTATATCCTAACAATGTATTGGTTGCTGTATGTTTTACTCTTTGTGTACTAATTCAATAAGAAGATTTAAAAAGAAAGAAAGATCTTTGTGCCTCTTCCTCATCCCGGGCCTTTCCGATGTTATCATCTCTCCCGGCCACCTGTACGTAGGAGCCCGCCCGTTTCGGTCACGCCCTGTACAGGTGGTCCCCTGCCCGCAGAGGTGGCAGGACTTGGCCTCCGTGCAGTCCCTGGCGAGGTGTCCCTCCACCTTGCAGTTTCTGCACAGAACAGCCTTACACTGGGCTGCGATGTGCCCTGCCCTACCGCAGTTCCGGCACAGCTTGGGTTGCCTGGCGTAAACCAGGAAGCCCCGGTTCCCTGCGATTGCGAACGCTGAGGATGGGTGGATGACACAGCCGCTGGTGTCCACCCTCAGCTTCACCCTGACCTGCCTTTTACTTGTCCAGACTCCCAGACTGTCGCTGACGTTCTCACACTTGCCCACGCTCTCCACATATCACGCTGGGAATGTGAGGATGCCAACGACCGGTACATAGGGGTTGAACATTTGTACCATAACCGTTCTCTCTTGCTGCGTTACGTCGGCGAGGAGGGGCTGCGCCTTTAGTAGTGACAGCGGTGCCTCGCTCCCCTTCTCACTGAAGCAGTCACGTAACTTCTGCCACCCTGGGGCAAGCTCGAAGGTGACATCGTAGTAACCGGCGAAATCCTGGACGCAGTGAAGATCGAACATCTTGCAGCCACGGCAATCCGGTAGCACCTTGCGAATGAAGGTCTCCTACTGAAACCGTTGCCTTCTTTCAAGTCTGACCGTCTCCTTGACCCCAGCCCCACAAATCGAAGCGCTGGTCTCTCCAGCCATCCTTCCCTCCATCGCCGCTGCACAGGGGGAAAGGGCCAGATTTCGGAGCCAATGCCCTCCACACTCCACCCCGTGTCAGCCCGAGGCCGCTCCCCTGCCAACGCTCCCTGTGTGCTGAAATGCAATGTAACAGGGAATCACTGTCTATCATCAGAGACACCCCCGCAGATTACATCTACACAGACCGATGTGACAGGGAACCAGTATCCATCATCACCAACCCCCACCACCCCCAGTCAGTTCCAACTTTACGCAACAGACTGTTCAATAAGATTGGGCCCTTGTTTTCTTTTTTCTCATTTCTTTACTAACCATATAGCCTTGGTGGAAAAAGATCTTGGTGATTGTAGGGATGACTTGCAGTGGACTGAAAAGCTTGAGAGTGTAGATATTAAGAAAGAGGATGTGCTGGAGCTTCAGGAAAGCATCGAGTTGAATAAGTCACCGGGACCAGACGGGATGTACCCCAGGCTACTGTGGGAAGCAAGGGTGGAGATTGCTGAACCTCTGGTAATGATCTTTGCATCATCAATGAGGACAGGAGAGGCGCTGGAGGATTGGAGAGTTGCGGATGTTGTTCTGTTATTCAAGAAAGGGAGTAGAAATATATTCGGAAATTATAGGCCAGTGAGTCTTACTTCAGTTATTGGCAAGTTGATGGAGAAGATCCTGAGAGGCAGGATTTGTGAACATTTGGAGAGGCATAATATGATTAGGAATAGTCAGCATGGCTTTGTCGAAGGCAGGTCATGCCTTACGAGCCTGATTGAATTTTTTGAGGATGTGACTAAGTACATTGAAGAAGGTAGAGCCATAGTTGTAGTGTATATGGATTTTAGCAAGCCATGCAAGGCTTATTGAGAAAGTAAGGAGGCATGGGATCCAAGGGGACGTTGCTTTGTGTATCCAGAACTGGCTTGCCCACAGAAGGCAAAGTGTGGTTGTAGACGGGTCATATTCTGCATGGAGGCCAGTGACCAGTGGTGTGCCTCAGGGATCTGTTCTGGGACCCCTACTCTTTGTGAATTTTATAAATGAGCTGGATGAGGAAGTGGAGGGATGGGTTAGGAAATTTGCTGATGACACAAAGGTTGGGTGTGTTGTGGATAATGTGGAGGGCTGTCAGAAGTTACAATAGAACATTGATAGGATGCAAAACTAGGCTGAGAAATGGCAGATGGAGTTCAATCCAGATAAGTGTGAGGTGGTTCATTTTGGTAGGTCAAATATGATGGCAGAAGATAGCACTAATGGTAAGACTCTTGGCGGTGTGGAGGATCAGAGGGGTCTTGGGGTCTGAGTCCATAGGACACTCAAAGCTGCTACACAGGTTGACTCTGTGGTTAAGAAGGCCTGCAATGCGTTGGCCTTCATCAATCGTGGGATTGAGTTTAAGAGCCGAGAGGTAATGTTGCAGCTCCTTAGGACCCTGGTCAGACCCCACTTGGAGTACTGTGCTCACTTCTGGTCGCCTCACTGTAGGAAGGATGTGGAAACCATGGACAGGGTGCAGAGGTGATTTACAAGGATGTTGCCTGGATTGGAGGGCATGCCTTGTGAGAAAAGATTGAGTGAACTCAGCCTTTTCTCCTTGGAGCGACGGAGAATGAGAGGTGGCTGATAGAGGTGTACAAGATAATCAGAAGCATTGATTGTGTGGATAGTCAGAGGCTTTTCCCCAGGGCTGAGTTGGCCAGCACGAGAGGGTAAGTTTTAAGGTGCTTGGAAGCAGGTACAGAGGAGATGTCAGGGGTAAGTTTTTCTACGCAGAGTGGTGAGTGCATGGAATGGGCTGCCGGCAGAGGTGGTGGAGGCGGAAACAAAACGGTCTTTTAAGAGATTCCTGGATAGGTACATGGAGCTTAGAAAAATAGAGGGCTATGGGTAACCCTGTGTAATTTCTAACGTAGGGACATGTCCAGCACAGCTTTGTGGGCCAAAGGGCCTGTATTGTGCTGTAGATTTTCTTTGTTTCTAAGTGTCAATATTCCCACCGCTGTCTCTCCCTCCCTCAACCATACAGGTAAAATATCATCAACACGTTATCTACGGGGGAGGCAAAAGGACTGATGCAACATGACAGTGGTTTACAAGCTTTAAGTATATTTAATACGTTTTGGAAAGAGATACATTTACAAAAAGCAGGAGGTTAAGGACTAAAATTTTCACTCAGTAGATCAGTAAGATATAAAATGATTCCTTCTCAAATTTAAGCAGCGTTGTATCATGTCCAAGACGGAAGAGTCTGGAGCGCAAGTGGACAGGGGCATCAGTGCACTGTAGAGGCGTTGCATCGCCTAGGAACGGCTGAAGCGGTTTTCTGCAGATCATTGCCAACGTGGACTGTTACCACCTGCAAGATGAAAAGTGAAAATTTACTTTGAACTTGGAACTTTGAAAAATTTTCTATCGAAGTATGTACAGTATTGTGCCAAATTCTTAGGGGCAGACACACACACACAAACATATATACAAATAGCGTGCCAAAGACTTTTGGACAGCACTGTAGTAATTTTATGCATTACACTATACTGCTGCAAAAAAAAATACAGATTTCATTATGTATGTGAGTGATGATCAATCTGATTCTGATGTGGGTCTCTATTGTGGACTGGGAGAGGGGGGGATCATGGTTGGGAATAGGGGAAGGGAGAGGCAGTGAGTGGGAAGCACCAGAGAGACATCTGTAATGATCAATAAACCAATTGTTTGGAATCAAATGGCCTTGCCTGGTGTCTCAGGGCTGGGTGTGTCTGCAACCACACCATCCAAGTGCACTGGCACTCCTCCTCTGCCACCTGACCCACACCCCTCCCGCGGTGCACCACCCTCGACATTCCCAACATTCTTTGCTCCTGCCAGATTTACAAACTCGATCTCCGCTCCATGTTGACAACTACAGAGCCGTGTGCAGAAGTCTCAGGCACCCTAGCTAGATAGATATGTAACGCTCGGCTCGATCAACTCACGTCCGTCTAGGGGAACTGCCGGAGGCCCTACCAAACTGTGTACTCACGTTTGCATAGGTGCTATGTAATGCACCCCGATACAAGCCCACACTGTAAAATATCAGTCAATACACAATGTACAGTTAAGTTACACTTTATAACTCTTTTTGGTGGTGTGGTTAGTGGACACAAAAAAAAACAAAGGTGCCACTCAGTAAATTTGTCAGATTTGTGCACCAAATTGAGTCGTTGGAGCTCACACCTCCCCGATCCGTCCACGAACGACCTCCGAACCTCCAACAACCTCCGAACTGTCGAATTCCGGTATCCGCCGACCGCTCCTGCACTTGTCTGTCCTCTTCACTCGCCTTGAGCAGGTATTCAAATTGGCTGTGACATATATGTGAATAGGGCTTCTTATAATGTCAGGCACTAAACCAAGATAAAAGAAATACATGAATTCCCGAGCTCCACAGAAATACAGTGATAGTTACGACATTAACAAGATTATAGCCTATCACTACATTTCAACGTATAACTGGTACAATAAAACATATAATACTTAATTTAATAATATGACAAAGTATTGCATGGTTATACACACTAATTATCATAAAATATAATTATCAAGCAAGTAAAGTAACATTGTTTGCTCAGAAGCCTCACTGTTAGTGAGAAAAATTTACTTTTGTATTCGTGACCACCACAGATGTCGCCTTACTTATACAACTGAGTCAAAGCAGACAGCAGGGCCTGTAGTGTTGAGCAGTGTTCCTAAGCAGGTATAAAAATAACAGAAATAAAGCAAATAAGTTTTTTACACCTTCAGCCACCTATATTGGAATCAAGTATGAAAAAAGAACATCTGATGAACTATTGGTAAAGCCACGAATATTGGTGAATATTAGTATCAAAAGCGGTAGGTTGGCAACTCTGCCTCATACCGTTTCTCTTGCAGAAATGGTTGGACAGGAAGTGTACCTGCGTGTGTGGATACTCACAATATCCTCACACACCGGGTATTACATGGTTAGACCAATACAGATCCTGTTTAGTCTTTAAATATATGAAAAGTGAAAGAAGCTTGAATCTTTACAGAAATTATAATCACATCTATACGAATAGAAAATATCATATTTTGGAAGTGAGAAATGTTAACCGGAGGAGAGCAACCATTTGGGAGGGTTGGAAATGTATTTCATCTCGTTCATTGCTCACTAAATTACTCTTTTTCCTATCAACACAAAGAGAAAAGGAGCCTCTTTCCAATCAAATATAGCGGCCACTGTTAAGTTCCCCGCTTGCATATTTTGACATTTTTTACAGAGGTGCCGGAGTGGCACTCCAGTGAGATCCGGCAGCACTGCACCTCTGGTTGAGGGGTAATAACTGTCCCTGAACCTGGTGGTGTGGGTCCTGAGGCTCCTGTACCTCCTTCCTGATGGTCGACGGGTAATAACTGTCCCTGAACCTGGTGGTGTGGATGTGTTCTAGGACTACGAGAGGTTGTGTAGGATGTGTTCTGGTGTCCATGAGAGGCTGTGCAAGATGTGTTCTCGGTCCATCAGAGGTTGTGTAGGATGTGTTCCAGGTCCATGAGAGGTTGTGTCGGATGTGTTCTGGGACTATGAGAGGTTGTGTAGGTTGTGTTCTAGGTCCATGAGAGGTTGTGTAGGATGTGTTCTGGATCCATGAGAGATTGTGTAGGATGTGTTCTGGGTCCATGAGAGGTTGTGTAGGATGTGTTCTGGGGTCCATGAGAGGTTGTGTAGGATGTGTTCTGGATCCATGAGAGATTGTGTAGGATGTGTTCTAGGTCCATGAGAGGTTGTGTAGGATGTGTTCTGGGGTCCATGAGAGGTTGTGTAGGATGTGTTCTGGATCCATGAGAGATTGTGTAGGATGTGTTCTAGGTCCATGAGAGGTTGTGTCGGATGTGTTCTGGGACTATGAGAGGTTGTGTAGGTTGTGTTCTGGGGTCCATGAGAGGTTGTGTAGGATGTGTTCTGGATCCATGAGAGATTGTGTAGGATGTGTTCTAGGTCCATGAGAGGTTGTGTCGGATGTGTTCTAGGTCCATGAGCGGTTGTGTAGGTTGTGTTCTAGGTCCATGAGAGGTTGTGTAGGATGTGTTCTGGGTCCATGAGCGGTTGTGTAGGATGTGTTCTAGGTCCATGAGAGGTTGTGTAGGATGTGTTCTGGGGTCCATGAGAGGTTGTGTAGGATGTGTTCTAGGTCCATGAGAGGTTGTGTAGGATGTGTTCTAGGTCCATGAGAGGTTGTGTAGGATGTGTTCTAGGTCCATGAGAGGTTGTGTAGGATGTGTTTTGGGTCCATGAGAGGTTGTGTAGGATGTGTTCTGGGGTCCATGTGAGGTTGTGTAGGATGTGTTCCAGGTCCATGACTACCAACTTTTAACCTACTTTAAGATCAATCTAACCCTTCTCTCCTACTTAACCCTCTATTTTTCCATCATCATGTGTTCGTCTCAACATTTCTTGAATGCCCCTAATGTATCTGCCTTTAGCACCACCCATGACAGGGCGTTCCATGCACCCACTACTCTCTGCCTCTACCATCCCCTCTATACTTCCCTCCAATGGCCTGAAATTATGCCTCCTGGCATTTGCCATTTCTGCCTGGGAAGAAAACTCTGGCTATCCAGTTGATCTGTGCTTCTTATAGTCTTATACACTTCCATCAAGTCACCCCTCATCCTCCTTCGCTCCAAAGAGAAAAGCCTCAGCTGGCAAAACCTACCTTCACCAGACATGTCCTCTAGTTCAGGCAGCATCCTGGTAAATCTCCTCTGCACCTCACCTAAAGCTTCCACATCCTTCCTGTAATGAGGTGACTGGAACTGAACACAATACTCCCCAAGTGTAGTCTAACTAGGGTTTTGTTAGAGCTGCAACATTACCTCGCGCCTCTTGAACTCAATCCCCTACCTAATGAAGGTGAGCACAACATATGCCTTCTTAACCACCTTAACAACTTACGTGGTAACTTCAAGAGATCTATGGACCTGGATCCCAAGAACCCTCTGTTTCTCCACGCTGCTAAGAATATTGCCATTATCTTTGTAATCTGCCTTCAAATTCTAGGCCTTGGACCTGCTGTTGCTCAAGGCCTTGAGCTTCCTGTTGATAGAGGCTCCACGGCAACCAGCTCTGGCTCATCATCTGCTCTGACTGGAGACAATTCACAGCTGTGGCCCACATTCTTCCCCTCCCAGCTGCCTGCTCGCTGGCTTGGGCTGGAGACAATTCCTATCACTTGGCTGGTCTGAAGGAGACAGAAGAAAAAAAACTTTGAAAACAGCTGGCATTTTAAAACACTCAGTAAAAAACAATCTTGGCAGCCAGTGTCAGATGAACTTCCTGACCTTGTGACGCTCAGAATACCATTCAGTTTCGCCTCAGAGACTCAGAGAGGCGTGCAGAAGAATCCATGGCAATGGCACCAGTGACAAGAACACGATGTAGTCAAAGGTTTATTTTCATGATATTATAGAATAACATGACTCTAATAATGCCATCCCTGATACCGTAACAGGTCAGTGAGCAGCCCAGGGAGAGGGGACCATTTAATGCGGTGAGATGTGAGAAGCCCCAGTGCTACTCCCCTTTCAGACAGGTGATAAAGGCAGATTTATTACAGGCAATCAAATAATGGAGGGTGGGTCAAAAGAAACTGCTTTCAGCGGCAGGAGGGTCCATAACTGGAGGAAAGAGATTGAGGATAATTCTTAAGTTGCCATAAATCTCTTCACTTTGGTTACTGAGATTCCAGTTCCTGGGTTTCCGCTCAGGCCTCTTGTTCAGTCTGGACTCAGCCTAGGCCTGGGTCAGAGGGGCAGTGAAGTAATTTCTTTTTAACATAGACAGTCGTGATTTAGAATTCACTGTCGCCTGGCCTGCTGAGTTCCTCCAGCATTTTGTGTGCATTATTTCAGATATTTCCCTGAAGGGTAAACGCCACAGGGGAGCTGGACTATAATGTGTGGTTAAAGGTGTAGTTGGGGGGTGGGGTGGAGATACATCTCTACCAAGGGAGGTGTAAGGTGCTCCTTCCCTCCACTAGTCTGCAGGTCACCCTTGGGCAAGGAATAGCACCTGCTTAGCACTCCCGATCAGGGTCACATCAAACCACGGAAGCAGGTGGTGGTTGGTTCTATGAACAGCCGGTGCATATCACAAGTCCTGGTTATACGACCACGGACGCCAGGCAGACAGTGTCTGAAGAGAATTCATAATGTCTAGGGTCACCCGTCTTGTAAAGACACTGCCCCAGAAGAGGTTTGCCATTGCCCACAGTGCCAAGGACCATGATTGCCCACATCATATGGCATGACACATAATGATGATGGTGAAAGGTGTAAGAAAGTAAAATATCCTTTAAACAGAGAGAGAGAGAGCGACATCACAGAATGTTACTGTACAGGGAGAGCTGGGGGGGGGTGGTCACAGAAAGTTAGCTGTGAGTAATGTAGATAACGACAAAGACAAATGAGATTCTACACACAAAATACTGGAGGAAATCAGCAAGTCAGTCAGCATCTATGGAAATGAATAAACAGTTGACATTTCCGGGACAAGGCCCTACATCAGGACTGGAAAGGGAAGGGGGAAGAAGCCAGAATAAATAAGGTGGGGAGAAGGGAAGGAGGACACGCTGGAAGATTATGTGTGGAGCCAGGTGGGTGGGGGAGCGGGATGAAGTAAGAAGCTGGAAAGTGATAGGTGGAAAAGACCCAACTGTTAATGTCCTGGAGGGGCCACCATTGTCCAGAGTCTCAGCAGGACAGCCCACATAAATACTGTGGTACCAGAGCAGATTGGATGTTGAGGACTCAATGAAGACATCCCCATCTTAAGCCTCTTCCCTTCCTAATTCCCTTTCTCCCATGGTCCGCTCTCCTCTCCCATCAGATTCCTCCTTCTTCAGCCCTTTAACTCTTCCACCCCTCCCAGGGGTTCCCAACCTTTTACGTGCCATGGACCAGTACAATTAAGCAAGGGGTCTCAGAGTGAATGTAGCGAGGATGTTTCTCATGGTAGGGAGTCTAAGACCAGAGGACAGCCTCATAATAGCGAGGTGTCCTTTTAGAGATGAATAGGAAGATGAGAAGAAAGTTCTTTAGCCAGAGAGTGGTGAATCTGTGGTGTTTATTGCCACAGTCAGCTGTGAAGGCCGAGTATTTTTGTATATTTAAGGCAGAGGTTGGTCAGGGCATGAAGGGATAAAGGGAGAAGGCAGGAGATTGGCGCTGAGAGGGAAAATGGATCAGCCATGATGAAATGCAGAGCAGACTAATGGCCTAATTCTGCTCCCATATCTTGTGGCTTTATAATATTGGGAACCCCTGACCTAAACCCTTCCAGCTTCTAACTTTATCCATCTTCCCCCTTGCCTGGTCTCACCTATCACCTGCCAGCTTGTACTCCTTCCCTCCACGCTCCCACCACCTCCCAGTCTTATTCTGGCTTCTTCCCAGTTCCTTTCCAGTCCTGATGAGGGGGTCTGGGTTTGAAACATCGACTCTTTATTCCTCACCAGAGTTGCTGCCTGACCTGCTGAGTTCCTCCAGCACTTGGTGTGTGTGTTGTGGGTTGGAAGCTAAATATGCTTGACCCTGATGGACTGAGAGAGACACAACCTCCACCTACTGGCTGTTTATTAACTCGTAAACCAGTACAGGGAAAAAAAAGAATTGAATCTGCCTGATGGGTCCATTTCTTGCCAGATGTCTTGCTATTTCTTCTTTAATGATAGCTTTCAAGCATTTTCCCAACTACAGATGTTAAACTAACTGACCTGTAGTTACCTGCATTTGCCTACATTATTCTTTGAACAGTGGCGTGACATTCGCCATCTTCTGATCCACCAGAACCTGGAAGGGTCCAGAGAATTTTAGTAAATTATCACCAAAGCCTCCACTATAACTTCTGCCATCTCTTTCAGTACCCTGGGATGCATTCCATCAGGACCAGAGGACTTATGTATCTTCAGCCCCTCAAGTTTGCTCAGCACTACCTCTTTAATGATAGCTATTGTATCGAGGTCTTCACCTCCCATCACTTCCATAACATCTCTCTTTGGCATGTTACACATGTCCTTCACCGTGAAGACCAACACAAAATAGTCATTCAAAGCTTCTGCTAGTTCCTCGTTACCCAATATCAATTCCCACTTCTCATCCTCCCAGGAACCTACGTTCATTTTAGCCACACTCTTCCACTTTATATAATTATAAAAACTTTTACTATCCATTTTTATATTTTGTGATAGTTTATTTTCTTTCTTTATTCCCTTTCTTTATTACTTGCTTGATGGTTCTTTGTTGCTTTTTAAAGTTTTCCCAGTCTTCCAGTTTCCCACTACTCTTGGAGGCTTTCTGTTCACAAGCTTTTAGTTTGCCGCCTTCTTTAATTTCCATAGTTATCTCAGACTGGCTCTACCCAACCTTACTGTCCTTGCTTTTAACTGGAATATACTTTTATTGAGCACCGTGAAAAATCTCTTTGAAAGTCTTCCACTGCTCTTCAATAGTCCCACCATATAGCCTGTGTTCCCAGACTACACTACACTTGGTCATCCCATTATAGTCTCCATTGTTTAGACATAATACACTGGTTTTAGATCAAACTTTTGCACCCTCCATTTGTATGGGAAACTCAGTCATACTGTAATCACTCTTTCCAAGAGGATCCCTCACTACAAGATCACTAATTTTACCCTTCTCATTGCACAGGACCACAGTCCTCCTCAAGACTGTCTCGAGCAACTTGATTCACCCAATCTATGTGCAAGTTAGTCCCCCATGATAACTGCTGTTCCATTCTTACATGCCTGAGATATTTCTGTTTATTGCCTGTGCCACTGTAATGTTATTATTCGGTGGCCAATCGACAACTCCCGCCAGTGATTTTTAATACTAAGCCATTGTACCAATATTAACAATGCCCTCTCCCACCCCTTCAATGTTCCAACCTTATGCCCAGTAGGGACAACACACTCGGCTGTTCCAGAGGTAGCAGTACCGGGGGCAAGAATCACCCATGAGTCTAACAGTGAGGGGGGTGGGGTGCTCTTTGACATAGGAATGGAAGTGTACCTGACCTTGCACTCAACGTCAGTGAGACCAAAGAACTGATTACAGACCTCAAAGGGTATGACGAGGGATCACACGTCAATCCTCATAGAGGGATCAGAAGTGGAGAGGGTGAGCGATTTCAAGTTCCTGGGTGTCAACATCTCTAAGGATCTATCCTGGGCCCAATATATTGATGCAGTTACAAAGAAGGCACAACTTCGGCTATATACCATGAGGAGGCTGAGGTGATTTAGTATGTCTGCAAAGACACTGGAAAATCTCTACAGATGTACCATGGAGAGCATTCTAATGGGCTGCATGGCCATCTGATATGGAGGTGAGGTGGGCACTGCACAGGACCGAAAGGAGCTACAGAAAGTTGTGAACTCAGTCAGCTCCATCATGAGCACTCACCTCCCCAGCATCCAGGACATCTTCAAGGAGCGATGCCTCAAAAAGACGGCATCCATCATTAAGGACCCCCGTCGCCCAGAGCACGTCCTCTTCTCATTTCAACCGTCAGGGAGGAGGTACAGGAACCTGAAGACACAAACTCAACGATTCAGGAACAGCTCCTTCCCCTCAGCCATCAGGTTTCTGAATGGACAATGAAACCATGAACACGAGCTCACTACTTTTCTCCCCCTCTTTTTGCACTACTTAATTAATTTAACTATTATCTACATACTGCCATTGCCTTTTGGTGCCACAGTAAGAGCCTTAATTGAGTGCCAGTCTAGTTGGATTTTCTCAACCATTTATGCCCAGAAAGTGCTGGCCCTCCGCTTTTCAATACATAACTGCTGTGTTTGGCCTCCATATGTCACATTCCCTTTCGTAAGACCATAAGACAAAGGAGCAGAATTAGGTCATTCAGCCCATCGAGTCCACTCCACCATTTCATCATGGCTGATCTCGGATGCCATTCAACCCCATACACCTGCCCTCTCACTATATCCCCTGATTCCCTGACCAATCAGGAATCTATCAACTTCCGCTTTAAATATACCCACAGACTTGGCCTCCACCACAGTCTGTGGCAGCGCATTCCACAGATTCACACTTTGGCTAGAAAAAATTCCTCTTTACTTCTGATCTAAAAGGTTGCCTGTCAATTTTAATGCCATGCCCTGTACCTCTGTATACTTCTATTAGAGGAAACATCTTCTCCACATCCACCCTATCTAGTCCTTTCAACATTCAGTAGGTTTCAATGAGATCCCCACGCATTCTTCTAAATTCCAGTGAGCACAGGCCCAAAGCTGCCAAACACTCCTCATATGTTAACTCCTTCATTCCCAGACTCATCCTCATGAACCTCCTCTGGACTCTCTCCAGTGACAATATGTCCTTACTGAGATAAGGGGCCCAAAACTGTTGACAACACCCCAGCTGCAGCCTGACTAGTGTCTTATAAAGCTTCAGCATTACCTCCTTGTTTTTATATTTTGTTCCCCTTGAAATAAATGCCAACATTGCGTTTGCCTTCTTTACCTCACGCTCAACCTGTGAAGTAACATTCTGGGAGTATTGCACAACAACTCCCAAGTCCCTTGGCACCTCTGATTTTTTTTTTTTTTGCAAGTTCAAAAATTTGTTTTATTTAGCAAGCAGCCAAACCAATGACTAGAGATCAATACGCTTCACCTAGGTACCTGTTCTTCAGCTACGATTTCCTCTGTTTATGCCTCTTCTTCCTCCCTTTGAAATGTTTATACCTCTTCGGCTAATGATTTGTTGCCCTTGAGCTGCAATTCTCCCCATCTGTGAATAAAGCTGTACTCTTCACAAAGGTTTAGGTTGTGTGATGGCAGCATCAGCTGAACTAGGAGGATCCTGGCTAGTGGATGGAATATCGGCTTCGTCTGAAGGCTGGGCAGATTCTTCCTCCTGAGGTCTTTCAATTTCTAACACAACGGCTGAACTAAGCCCTTCTTGATCTGCTCCTTCTGTCACAATGGGGGTGCTGGGAACAGACCCAGATGCAAGACACAGACACTGGAGTATAAGGAACAGGACTTGACTAGAGTAGGGACGTGACACGATTCAGGCAAGGAGCAGGGACAAGAATGCAGAGTTGGGCTAGGGAAAGCGGGACTAGGACTAGGAACCATGGACTAGGCTTGGACTACGAGCCCGAGACTGGACAAGGACCCAGAACCTGGGTCTTGCCTCGGGCTCGGACCCCGGAACCGGGCAAGGACATGACATGGCTTGAGGCTGGGGACTTGGGTCTTGAGCTTGGCTGCGGGATCCTCGAGGCTTGGGGTCCTGGGTCATCATCACCACCTCCAGATTCAACTGTGCTGGACAGATTGCTGGTGCATGTTGCAACCATAGGAACAGACTGGGAGGCATGCTCAGTTATATCTGTTTGTGGTCCCTCACTGAAAACAGTCACTGGTGCATGAACTTGCAGCGGTGTGCTCGGTACACTGCAGCCTCCAGATTCATCTTCGTGAACAGCAGCAAGGTAAATTGGTGTTTCATACATTGCTAAACCTCCTTGTGAGGCCAATTGCCCCAGATCAGACTGACTTCAACCAGTTTGATTCCTATCTTCGGGTGGTCCAAACCTAAATTGAGGTACTCCTGCAACCTGGGGAGAATGAATGGCTTCTGCAAACCCATCTGATCGGTGGGGCACAACAAGTACTGGGCACCATTCTGTCATCTTCATCAACAAAATGTCAGGGGGACGTCACGTGATGACGTGGGATTGAGACCTGTAAATCCAGCTCTCCTGTAAAAAAGCAGCAAAGTACTGTTTAAACAAAGAAGAGTTAATAAATAGTTTTTAAGAACTACTTATAAACTAGTCAAGACTATTTTACGATATGCCTCGTAAACAGCAACAGAGGAAAACTGCGGTTTTGAAGTCCCCGCGAGATGGGAAGGAAAAAGGGCCTATTACAGCGATGGAACCTCGGGCTCAGGTTGGATCTCCTTCGGAGGAGACACATTTTATCTCTGGCGTTGAAGAACAGGGGGCAATGGCGGCAGCAGCCGTCCCTGGGAAGACGAAGCGGGAATTGCGCATGCGTAAAGAAGTAGGCAAAACCACAACATGACCAAAATCCGCGACCAATTTTAATAAATTGTTTGAGATTTCAAGGCAAAGAAAGGAATCTACAGGTGGCTGCCCAAGCTGCCAAGAATAGAAAAGGGCCATTGAAGGGAACAAAATTTTTTTCTACCCTGACATAAGTTATGAAGAGAAGGAAGAAGTTCAACCCAGTGAAAAAAGTCCTATGCGATCATGGTTATCAATTTATACTGTGCTATCCTGCAACCTTGAAGATTTTTTTGCCTGGCGGAGAAAGAAGATTTTTTGATGATTACCGGAAAGCGGAGGAGTTTGTGCCAGAATCTTTGAATATTCACCAGACACAAGAAGAAATCTAGGGGAGTGAGATGGATTAAAGATGAAGGCTGGGACAGGGAATACACTTGGTGGATTTTTAAAGGTGGAAAAATATATAAATGTATTATTAAATATGTGATAGAGGGGAAGAAATGTAAAAGTTTGAGGAATATTAGTTGGGAATAGTGACATTAAATTTCTTTTAATATATTTATAATTTTTTTTGTTACAGGGAGCTGGAAGAAATACTGACCAATCGCTACGGGATTCATGTGTGCAATCGTGGCGACAGCCATGACCCGCAAAATGGAGGGGGTTTTTTTCACTCACAACATTAGTAGGGGGGCATTTTGTTATTTTTCTTTTTATATCATATCTATCCTTTATTTCTTTTTGCCTGGATGATGGGGGGGGGGGGAACACAGCAACATGGTGAAGTTTAAAGAGATTCCCCAAGAAACTATGAGAGTTGAGGTGTTAAGTAATGTTTTAGATTGGAGTAATTTGGTTAGGAATAATGACTAACTTATTGAATTTTTTGAGTTTTAAGGTTAATGGGCTTAACGGACCGGTGAAAAGAAACAGAATTTTAACACACATTAAGAAAATGAAGGTAGATATAGCCTTCTTGCAGGAAGCACACTCAACAGAAACAGAACATCAGAAATTAAAGAGAGACTGGGTGGGAAGTGTTGTTGCAGCTTCATTTAGTTCAAAAGTGAGGGGAGTAGCAATATTGATCAATAAAACGTTACCAATTAGAATACAAAATGTAATAACTGATTCTGCGGGGAGATATATGATTATACACTGCCAACTTTTTTCCAAATTATGGACCCTCATCAATATTTATGCACCAAATGAAAATGATGCAAAATTTATACAAGAAGCTTTTTTGAATTTAGCTGACGCACATGATAAAATATTAATAGGTGGAGACTAACTTTTACCTAGACCCAGTCTTAGATAGATCAACCAAGGCTGTTACAAAATCGAAAGTAGTAAAACTAACTTTATCATCGGTAAAAGATTTAAATTTGCTTGATATATGGAGAAAAATTAACCCCAAAGAAAGAGACTATTTGTTCTATTCTAACAGACATAAAACTTACTGAAGGATAGATCTTTTTCTATTATGAATGAATATTCAAGACAGAGTGAAAAATATGGAATATAAAGTGAGAATATTGTCAGATCGCTCTCCTTAGATCCCCTCCAGTTTGCCTACCAGCCCCGACTAAGAGTTGAGGATGCCATCTTCTACCTGCTGAACCGTGTCTACGCCCACCTGGACAAGCCAGCGAGCCCTGTGAGGGTCATGTTTTTTGACTTCTCCAGTGCGTTCAACACCATCCGCCCTGCTCTGCTGGGGGAGAAGCTGACAGCGATGCAGGTGGATGCTTCCCTGGTGTCATGGATTCTTGATTACCTGACTGGCAGACCACAGTACGTGTGCTTGCAACACAGTGTGTCCGACAGAGTGATCAGCAGCACTGGGGCTCCACAGGGGACTGTCTTGTCTCCCTTTCTCTTCACCATTTACACCTCGGACTTCAACTACTGCACAGAGTCTTCTCATCTTCAGAAGTTTTCTGATTACTCTGCCATAGCTGGATGCATCAGCAAGGGAGGTGAGGCTGAGTACTGGGCTACTGTAGGAAACTTTGTCACATGGTGTCAGCAGAATTATCTGCAGCTTAATGTGAAAAAGACTACGGAGCTGGTGGTAGACCTGAGGAGAGCTAAGGTACCGGTGACCCCTGTTTCCATCCAGGGGGTCAGTGTGGACATGGTGGAGGATTAGAAATAGCTGGGGATACATATTGACAAATAAACTGGACTGGTCAAAGAACACTGTGGCTGTCTACAAGAAGGGTCAGAGCCGTCTCTATTTCCTGAGGAGACTGAGGTCCTTTAACGTCTGTCGGACGATGCTGAGGATGTTCTACAAGTCTGTGGTGGCCAGTGCTATCATGTTTGCTGTTGTGTGCTGGGGCAGCAGGCTGAGAGTAGCAGACACCAACAGAATCAACAAACTTATTCATAAGGCCAGTGATGTTGTGGGGATGGAAATGGACTCTCTCACGGTGGTGTCTGAAAAGAGGATGCTGTCTAAGTTGCATGACATCTTGGTGAATGTCTCCCATCCACCACATAATGTACTGGGTGGGCACAGGAGTACATTCAGCCAGAGACTCATTCCTTCAAGATGCAGCACGGAGCGTCATAGGAAGTCATTCCTGCCTGTGGCCATCAAACTTTTCAACTCCTCCCTTGGAGGGTTAGACACCCTGTGCCGATAGGCTGGTCCTGGACTTATTTCATAATTTACTGGCATAATTTACAGAGTACTATTTAACTATTTATGGTTCTATTACTATTTATTATTTATGGTGCAACTGTAACAAAAACTAAGTTCCCCCTGGGATCAATAAAGTATGACTATGGCTTTATTAATGACAATAATAATGACGGAAAAGGAAGAAGCAACTTATAGATGGAGATTTAATTCAATATTATTAAAATGTCAAGATTTTTGTGATTTTATGAAAAAACAG
Source organism: Mobula birostris (assembly GCF_030028105.1). Lineage (NCBI taxonomy): Eukaryota > Metazoa > Chordata > Chondrichthyes > Myliobatiformes > Myliobatidae > Mobula > Mobula birostris. The sequence continues at coordinate 46,992,555 of NC_092389.1, read as the reverse complement.
ATCCAATTTTTTTTTTGGATACAAACTGTCATTCAGTTGATGATAAATTTGTATTATGGGATGCGACGAAAGCATATTTGAGGGGTCAGATAATAAGTTATACGTCTAAAATTAAGAAGGAATATATGGTAAAATTAGATCAATTGGAAAAAGAGATTACAAAATTAGAAAAAGAATCTCAAAGACATATGATAGAAGAAAAACCAAGACAACTTGTCAATAAGAAGTTACAATATAATACACGCTTCAGGCACATCGAACAGAAAAAGAAATCATGAGAACTAAGCAAAGGTATTATGAGTTAGGTGAGAGATCACACAGAATTCTTGCTTGGCAGTTGAAAACAGAACAGGCTTCCAAAACGATAAATGCAATTAGAACAAGTGCAAATAAAATTACAAAACTATAAACCTTTAGAAATTAATGAAACCTTCAAAAGTTTCTACTCTGAATTATATCAATCGGAATCACAAAACGATGTTAATGAGATAGAAAGATCTTTATCACAAATAACTCGTCCAAAATTCAATTTGGAAGAACAGAAAGGATTAGATATGCCTTTTACCTTAAAAGAGGTTGAAGAAGCTTTAGGATCACTTCAAAGTAATAAATCTCCAGGAGAGGATGGTTTTCCGCCTGAATTTTATAAAAAGTTTAAAGATTTATTAATTTCTCCTTTTATGGAGTTAATACGTCAAGTGGAAAAAATACATAAACTCCCAGAATCTTTCTCAACAGTGATTGTAATAGTATTGCAAAAAAAGGTAGAGATCCTTTCAAACCAGCATCATATAGGCCTATTTCTTTGTTGAACACGGATTATAAAATAATAGCAAAAATTTTATCTAATTGATTATCTAAATATTTATCAAAATTAATACATATGGATCAAACAGGAGTTATTAAAATAGACAATTGGCAGATAATGTAACTCGGCTACTTAGTATAATTCATTTGGCACAAAAAAGGGAGGAAATAAGTATGGTAGTAGCCTTGGATGCAGAAAAAGCACTTGATAGATTGGAATGGGATTTTTTATTTAAAGTATTAGAAAAATATGGGTTAGGAGTACCTTTTATAAACTGGATTAAAACCTTAAACACTAATCTTAACGCTAAAGTAGTGACAAATAGTCAAATTTCAACACCATTCCAGTTAAAAAGGTCAACTAGACAATGTTGACCATTATCACCTGCTTTACTTGTATTGGCAAGAGAACCATTAGCAGAACTAATTAGAATTGATTCAGATATTAAGGGTTTTAGAGTTAATCAGGAGGAATATAAGATTAATTTATTTGCTGATGATGTTTTGATTTATTTAACAAACCCACTGCATTTGTTACGTAAACTACCTTCTGGACTGGAAGAATATGGGAAAGTATCAGAGTGTAATTGGGATAAAAGTGAAATCTTACCTCTTACTCAAGGAGATTATAGAAACATAGAAAATAGGTGCAGGAGTAGGCCATTCGGCCCTTCAAGCCTGCACCGCCATTTATTATGATCATGGCTGATCATCCAACTCAGAACCCCGCTCCAGCCTTCCCTCCATACCCCCTGACCCCCGTAGCCACAAGGGCCATATCTAACTCCCTCTTAAATATAGCCAATGAACTGGCCTCAACTGTTTCCTGTGGCAGAGAATTCCACAGATTCACCACTCTCTGTGTGAAGAAGTTTTTCCTAATCTCGGTCCTAAAAGGCTTCCCCTCTATCCTCAAACTGTGGCCCCTCGTTCTGGACTTCCCCAACATCAGGAACAATCTTCCTGCATCTAGCCTGTCCAATCCCTTTTGGATCTTATACGTTTCAATCAGATCCCCCCTCAATCTTCTAAATTCCAACGAGTACAAGCCCAGTTCATCCAGTCTTTCTTCATATGAAAGTCCTGCCATCCCAGGAATCAATCTGGTGAACCTTCTTTGTACTCTCTCTATGGCAAGGATGTCTTTCCTCAGATTAGGGGACCAAAACTGCACACAATACTCCAGGTGTGGTCTCACCAAGGCCTTGTACAACTGCAGTAGTACCTCCCTGCTCCTGTACTCGAATCCTCTCGCTATAAATGCCAGCATACCATTCGCCTTTTTCACCGCCTGGTGTACCTGCATGCCCACTTTCAATGACTGGTGTATAATGACACCCAGGTCTCGTTGCACCTCCCCTTTTCCTAATCTGCCACCATTCAGATAATAATCTGTTTTCCTATTTTTGCCACCAAAGTGGATAAGTGGATAACTTCACATTTATCCACATTAAATTGCATCTGCCATGAATTTGCCCACTCACCCAACCTATCCAAGTCACCCTGCATCCTCTTAGCATCCTCCTCACAGCTAACACTGCCACCCAGCTTCGTGTCATCCGCAAACTTGGAGATGCTGCATTTAATTCCCTCATCCAAGTCATGAATATATATTGTAAACAACTGGGGTCCCAGCACTGAGCCTTGCGGTACCCCACTAGTCACCGCCTGCCATTCTGAAAAGGTCCCGTTTATTCCCACTCTTTGCTTCCTGTCTGCTAACCAATTCTCCATCCACATCAATACCTTACCCCCAATACCGTGTGCTTTAAGTTTGCACACTAATCTCCTGTGTGGGACCTTGTCAAAAGCCTTCTGAAAATCCAAATATACCACATCCACTGGTTCTCCCCTATCCACTCTACTAGTTACATCCACAAAAAATTCTATGAGATTCATCAGACATGATTTTCCTTTCACAAATCCATGCTGACGTTGTCGGATCATTTCACCGCTTTCCAAATATGCTGTTATCACATCCTTGACAACTGACTCCAGCAGTTTCCCCACCACCGACGTTAGGCTAACCGGTCTATAATTCCCCGGTTTCTCTCTCCCTCCTTTTTTAAAAAGTGGGGTTACATTAGCCACCCTCCAATCCTCAGGAACTAGTCCAGAATCTAACGAGTTTTGAAAAATTATCACTAATGCATCCACTATTTCTTGGGCTACTTCCTTAAGCACTCTGGGATGCAGACCATCTGGCCCTGGGGATTTATCTGCCTTCAATCCCTTCAATTTACCTAACACCACTTCCCTACTAACATGTATTTCGCTCAGTTCCTCCATCTCACTGGACCCTCTGTCCTTTACTAATTCTGGAAGATTATTTATGTCCTCCTTAGTGAAGACAGAACCAAAGTAATTATTCAATTGGTCTGCCATGTCCTTGCTCCCCATAATCAATTCACCTGTTTCTGTCTGCAGGGGACCTACATTTGTCTTTACCAGTCTTTTCCTTTTTACGTATCTATAAAAGCTTTTACAGTCAGTTTTATGTTCCCTGCCAGTTTTCTCTCATAATCTTTTTTCCCCTTCCTAAATAAGCCCTTTGTCCTCCTCTGCTGAACTCTGAATTTCTCCCAGTCCTCAGGTGAGCCACTTTCTCTGGCTAATTTGTATGCTTCTTCTTTGGAATTGATACTATCCCTAATTTCTCTTGTCAGCCAAGGGTGCACTACCTTCCTTGATTTATTCTTCTGCCAAACTGGGATGAACAATTGTTGTAGTTCATCCATGCAACCTTTAAATGCTTGCCATTGCATATCCACCGTCAATCCTTTAAGTGTCATTTGCCAGTCTATCTTAGCTAATTCACATCTCATACCTTCAAAGTTACCCCTCTTTAAGTTCAGAACCTTTGTTTCTGAATTAACTCTGTCACTCTCCATCTTAATGAAGAATTCCACCATATTATGGTCACTCTTACCCAAGGGGCCTCTCACGACAAGGTTGCTAATTAACCCGTCCTCATTGCTCAAAACCCAGTCCAGAATAGCCTGCTCTCTAGTTGGTTCCTCGACATGTTGGTTCAAAAAAGTCAATGTCGATTAGCTACCCAATTTAGATGGCCGATAAATGGTATAAAGTATTTAGGAATAAGACTTCATAATGATATAAAGAATTTATATAAATTGAATTATTTACCACTATTGAAAAAAATTCAAGAAGATGGATGATATTATCAATAACATTAGTGGGTAGAGTCAATGCTGCAAAAATGAATATATTTCCTAGATCATAGTATTTATTTCAAACACTACCAATACAACTGCCACAGAATTTTTTCAAGAGTTAAATAAATGTGTGAGGAAATTTCTTTGGAAAGGTAAGATGTCCAAGAAATAGTGGATGCATTAGTGATAATTTTTCAAAACTCGTTAGATTCTGGACTAGTTCCTGAGGATTAGAGGGTGGCTAATGTAACCCCACTTTTTAAAAAAAGGAGGGAGAGAGAAACCAGGGAATTATAGGCCGGTTAGCCTAACGTCGGTGGTGGGGAAACTGCTGGAGTCAGTTATCAAAGATGTGATAACATCACATTTGGAAAGCGGTGAAATCATCGGACAAAGTCAGCATGGATTTGTGCAGGGAAAATCATGTCTGACAAATCTCATAGAATTTTTTGTGGATGTAACTAGTAGAGTGGATAGGGGAGAACCAGTGGATGTGGTATATTTGGATTTTCAAAAGGCTTTTGACAAGGTCCCACACAGGAGATTAGTGTGCAAACTTAAAGCACATGGTATTGGGGGTAAGGTATTGATGTGGATGGAGAATTGGTTAGCAGACAGGAAGCAAAGAGTGGGAATAAACGGGACCTTTTCAGAATGGCAGGCGGTGACTAGTGGGGTACCGCAAGGCTCAGTGCTGGGACCCCAGTTGTTTACAATATATATTCATGACTTGGATGAGGGAATTAAATGCAGCATCTCAAGTTTGCGGATGACACGAAGCTGGGTGGCAGTGTTAGCTGTGAGGAGGATGCTAAGAGGATGCAGAGTGACTTGGATAGGTTGGGTGAGTGGGCAAATTCATGGCAGATGCAATTTAATGTGGATAAATGTGAAGTTATCCACTTTGGTAGCAAAAATAGGAAAACAGATTATTATCTGAATGGTGGCCGATTAGGAAAAGGGGAGGTGCAACGAGACCTGGGTGTCATTATACACCAGTCATTGAAAGTGGGCATGCAGGTACAGCAGGCGGTGAAAAAGGCGAATGGTATGCTGGCATTTATAGCGAGAGGATTTGAGTACAGGAGCAGGGAGGTACTATTGCAGTTGTACAAGGCCTTGGTGAGACCACACCTGGAGTATTGTGTGCAGTTTTGGTCCCCTAATCTGAGGAATGACATCCTTGCCATAGAGGGAGTACAAAGAAGGTTCACCAGATTGATTCCTGGGATGGCAGGACTTTCATATGAAGAAAGACTGGATGAACTGGGCTTGTACTCGTTGGAATTTAGAAGATTGAGGGGGGATCTGATTGAAACGTATAAAATCCTAAAGGGATTGGACAGGCTAGATGCAGGAAGATTGTTCCCGATGTTGGGGAAGTCCAGAACAAGGGGTCACAGTTTGAGGATAAAGGGGAAGCCTTTTAGGACCGAGATTAAGAAAAACTTCTTCACTCAGAGAGTGGTGAATCTGTGGAATTCTCTGCCACAGGAAGCAGTTGAGGCCAGTACATTGGCTATATTTAAGAGGGAGTTAGATATGGCCCTTGTGGCTACGGGGATCAGGGGGTATGGAGGGAAGGCTGGGGCGGGGTTTTGAGTTGGATGATCAGCCATGATCATAATAAATGGCGGTGCAGGCTCGAAGGGCCGAATGGCCTACTCCTGCACCTATTTTCTATGTTTCTATGTCAAGAATATCATTGGAAAAATTGACATGGAAATTTGAGTTAGGAGGGTTACAACTTCCAAATTTTAAGAATTATTACAAAGCAAATCAACTTAGATTTATTGCATCTTTCTTTGACGAACAAAAACCGGCATGGATTAGAATAGAATTAGATAAGATAGGAGAAAATATACCCGAAGATTTTATATAGAAATGGGAATCTAAATGGCTACGGGAAAAGAAAAAATCTCCTATATTAAAACATTTGATTGATCTATGGAATAAGATAAATGTTGATGATGAAATGAAGAAATCTTTACCAGCAAGAAGACCTTTGATCCAAAACGGACTTATTCCTTTTACAATGGATAATCAACTTTTATATAATTGGTACCAAAAAAGGCATTAGATGTATTGGAGACTGTTATGAAGGAGGTATATTGATGTCATTTGAACAATTAAAGAATAAATATAAAATATCAAATAACACGCTCTTTTGTTATCTTCAATTAACATAGAAACATAGAAAATAGGTGCAGGAGTAGGCCATTCGGCCCTTCAAGCCTGCACCGCCATTTATTATGATCATGGCTGATCATCCAACTCAGAACCCCGCCCCAGCCTTCCCTCCATAGCCCCGATCCCCGTAGCCACAAGGGCCATATCTAACTCCCTCTTAAATATAGCCAATGAACTGGCCTCAACTGTTTCCTGTGGCAGAGAATTCCACAGATTCACCACTCTCTGTGTGAAGAAGTTTTTCCTAATCTCGGTCCTAAAAGGCTTCCCCTTTATCCTCAAACTGTGACCCCTCGTTCTGGACTTCCCCAACATCGGGAACAATCTTCCTGCATCTAGCCTGTCCGATCCCTTTAGGATTTTATGCGTTTCAATCAGATCCCCCCTCAATCTTTTAAATTCCAGCGAGTACAAACCCAGTTCATCCAGTCTTTCTTCATATGAAAGTCCTGCCATCCCAGGAATCAATCTGGTGAACCTTCTTTGTACTCTCTCTATGGCAAGGATGTCTTTCCTCAGATTAGGGGACCAAAACTGCACACAATACTCCTGGTGTGGTCTCACCAAGGCCTTGTACAACTGCAGTAGTACCTCCCTGCTCCTGTACTCGAATCCTCTCGCTATAAATGCCAGCAAACCATTCGCCTTTTTCACCGCCTGCTGTACCTGCATGCCCACTTTCAATGACTGGTGTATAATGACACCCAGGTCTCGTTGCACCTCCCCTTTTCCTAATCGGCCACCATTCAGATAATAATCTGTTTTCCTATTTCTGCCACCAAAGTGGATAACTTCACATTTATCCACATTAAATTGCATCTGCCATGAATTTGCCCACTCACCCAACCTATCCAAGTCACCCTGCATCCTCTTAGCATCCTCCTCACAGCTAACACTGCCACCCAGCTTCGTGTCATCCGCAAACTTGGAGATGCTGCATTTAATTCCCTCATCCAAGTCATGAATATATATTGTAAACAACTGGGGTCCCAGCACTGAGCCTTGCGGTACCCCACTAGTCACCGCCTGCCATTCTGAAAAGGTCCCGTTTATTCCCACTCTTTGCTTCCTGTCTGCTAACCAATTCTCCATCCACATCAATACCTTACCCCCAATACCGTGTGCTTTAAGTTTGCACACTAATCTCCTGTGTGGGACCTTGTCAAAAGCCTTCTGAAAATCCAAATATACCACATCCACTGGTTCTCCCCTATCCACTCTACTAGTTACATCCACAAAAAATTCTATGAGATTCATCAGACATGATTTTCCTTTCACAAATCCATGCTGACGTTGTCGGATCATTTCACCGCTTTCCAAATATGCTGTTATCACATCCTTGACAACTGACTCCAGCAGTTTCCCCACCACCGACGTTAGGCTAACCGGTCTATAATTCCCCGGTTTCTCTCTCCCTCCTTTTTTAAAAAGTGGGGTTACATTAGCCACCCTCCAATCCTCAGGAACTAGTCCAGAATCTAACGAGTTTTGAAAAATTATCACTAATGCATCCACTATTTCTTGGGCTACTTCCTTAAGCACTCTGGGATGCAGACCATCTGGCCCTGGGGATTTATCTGCCTTCAATCCCTTCAATTTACCTAACACCACTTCCCTACTAACATGTATTTCGCTCAGTTCCTCCATCTCACTGGACCCTCTGTCCTTTACTAATTCTGGAAGATTATTTATGTCCTCCTTAGTGAAGACAGAACCAAAGTAATTATTCAATTGGTCTGCCATGTCCTTGCTCCCCATAATCAATTCACCTGTTTCTGTCTGCAGGGGACCTACATTTGTCTTTACCAGTCTTTTCCTTTTTACGTATCTATAAAAGCTTTTACAGTCAGTTTTATGTTCCCTGCCAGTTTTCTCTCATAATCTTTTTTCCCCTTCCTAAATAAGCCCTTTGTCCTCCTCTGCTGAACTCTGAATTTCTCCCAGTCCTCAGGTGAGCCACTTTCTCTGGCTAATTTGTATGCTTCTTCTTTGGAATTGATACTATCCCTAATTTCTCTTGTCAGCCAAGGGTGCACTACCTTCCTTGATTTATTCTTCTGCCAAACTGGGATGAACAATTGTTGTAGTTCATCCATGCAACCTTTAAATGCTTGCCATTGCATATCCACCGTCAATCCTTTAAGTGTCATTTGCCAGTCTATCTTAGCTAATTCACATCTCATACCTTCAAAGTTACCCCTCTTTAAGTTCAGAACCTTTGTTTCTGAATTAACTCTGTCACTCTCCATCTTAATGAAGAATTCCACCATATTATGGTCACTCTTACCCAAGGGGCCTCTCACGACAAGGTTGCTAATTAACCCGTCCTCATTGCTCAAAACCCAGTCCAGAATAGCCTGCTCTCTAGTTGGTTCCTCGACATGTTGGTTCAAAAAAGTCAATGTCGATTAGCTACCCAATTTAGATGGCCGATAAATGGTATAAAGTATTTAGGAATAAGACTTCATAATGATATAAAGAATTTATATAAATTGAATTATTTACCACTATTGAAAAAAATTCAAGAAGATGGATGATATTATCAATAACATTAGTGGGTAGAGTCAATGCTGCAAAAATGAATATATTTCCTAGATCATAGTATTTATTTCAAACACTACCAATACAACTGCCACAGAATTTTTTCAAGAGTTAAATAAATGTGTGAGGAAATTTCTTTGGAAAGGTAAGATGTCCAAGAAATAGTGGATGCATTAGTGATAATTTTTCAAAACTCGTTAGATTCTGGACTAGTTCCTGAGGATTAGAGGGTGGCTAATGTAACCCCACTTTTTAAAAAAAGGAGGGAGAGAGAAACCAGGGAATTATAGGCCGGTTAGCCTAACGTCGGTGGTGGGGAAACTGCTGGAGTCAGTTATCAAAGATGTGATAACATCACATTTGGAAAGCGGTGAAATCATCGGACAAAGTCAGCATGGATTTGTGCAGGGAAAATCATGTCTGACAAATCTCATAGAATTTTTTGTGGATGTAACTAGTAGAGTGGATAGGGGAGAACCAGTGGATGTGGTATATTTGGATTTTCAAAAGGCTTTTGACAAGGTCCCACACAGGAGATTAGTGTGCAAACTTAAAGCACATGGTATTGGGGGTAAGGTATTGATGTGGATGGAGAATTGGTTAGCAGACAGGAAGCAAAGAGTGGGAATAAACGGGACCTTTTCAGAATGGCAGGCGGTGACTAGTGGGGTACCGCAAGGCTCAGTGCTGGGACCCCAGTTGTTTACAATATATATTCATGACTTGGATGAGGGAATTAAATGCAGCATCTCAAGTTTGCGGATGACACGAAGCTGGGTGGCAGTGTTAGCTGTGAGGAGGATGCTAAGAGGATGCAGAGTGACTTGGATAGGTTGGGTGAGTGGGCAAATTCATGGCAGATGCAATTTAATGTGGATAAATGTGAAGTTATCCACTTTGGTAGCAAAAATAGGAAAACAGATTATTATCTGAATGGTGGCCGATTAGGAAAAGGGGAGGTGCAACGAGACCTGGGTGTCATTATACACCAGTCATTGAAAGTGGGCATGCAGGTACAGCAGGCGGTGAAAAAGGCGAATGGTATGCTGGCATTTATAGCGAGAGGATTTGAGTACAGGAGCAGGGAGGTACTATTGCAGTTGTACAAGGCCTTGGTGAGACCACACCTGGAGTATTGTGTGCAGTTTTGGTCCCCTAATCTGAGGAATGACATCCTTGCCATAGAGGGAGTACAAAGAAGGTTCACCAGATTGATTCCTGGGATGGCAGGACTTTCATATGAAGAAAGACTGGATGAACTGGGCTTGTACTCGTTGGAATTTAGAAGATTGAGGGGGGATCTGATTGAAACGTATAAAATCCTAAAGGGATTGGACAGGCTAGATGCAGGAAGATTGTTCCCGATGTTGGGGAAGTCCAGAACAAGGGGTCACAGTTTGAGGATAAAGGGGAAGCCTTTTAGGACCGAGATTAAGAAAAACTTCTTCACTCAGAGAGTGGTGAATCTGTGGAATTCTCTGCCACAGGAAGCAGTTGAGGCCAGTACATTGGCTATATTTAAGAGGGAGTTAGATATGGCCCTTGTGGCTACGGGGATCAGGGGGTATGGAGGGAAGGCTGGGGCGGGGTTTTGAGTTGGATGATCAGCCATGATCATAATAAATGGCGGTGCAGGCTCGAAGGGCCGAATGGCCTACTCCTGCACCTATTTTCTATGTTTCTATGTCAAGAATATCATTGGAAAAATTGACATGGAAATTTGAGTTAGGAGGGTTACAACTTCCAAATTTTAAGAATTATTACAAAGCAAATCAACTTAGATTTATTGCATCTTTCTTTGACGAACAAAAACCGGCATGGATTAGAATAGAATTAGATAAGATAGGAGAAAATATACCCGAAGATTTTATATAGAAATGGGAATCTAAATGGCTACGGGAAAAGAAAAAATCTCCTATATTAAAACATTTGATTGATCTATGGAATAAGATAAATGTTGATGATGAAATGAAGAAATCTTTACCAGCAAGAAGACCTTTGATCCAAAACGGACTTATTCCTTTTACAATGGATAATCAACTTTTATATAATTGGTACCAAAAAAGGCATTAGATGTATTGGAGACTGTTATGAAGGAGGTATATTGATGTCATTTGAACAATTAAAGAATAAATATAAAATATCAAATAACACGCTCTTTTGTTATCTTCAATTAACATAGAAACATAGAAAATAGGTGCAGGAGTAGGCCATTCGGCCCTTCAAGCCTGCACCGCCATTTATTATGATCATGGCTGATCATCCAACTCAGAACCCCGCCCCAGCCTTCCCTCCATAGCCCCGATCCCCGTAGCCACAAGGGCCATATCTAACTCCCTCTTAAATATAGCCAATGAACTGGCCTCAACTGTTTCCTGTGGCAGAGAATTCCACAGATTCACCACTCTCTGTGTGAAGAAGTTTTTCCTAATCTCGGTCCTAAAAGGCTTCCCCTTTATCCTCAAACTGTGACCCCTCGTTCTGGACTTCCCCAACATCGGGAACAATCTTCCTGCATCTAGCCTGTCCGATCCCTTTAGGATTTTATGCGTTTCAATCAGATCCCCCCTCAATCTTTTAAATTCCAGCGAGTACAAACCCAGTTCATCCAGTCTTTCTTCATATGAAAGTCCTGCCATCCCAGGAATCAATCTGGTGAACCTTCTTTGTACTCTCTCTATGGCAAGGATGTCTTTCCTCAGATTAGGGGACCAAAACTGCACACAATACTCCTGGTGTGGTCTCACCAAGGCCTTGTACAACTGCAGTAGTACCTCCCTGCTCCTGTACTCGAATCCTCTCGCTATAAATGCCAGCAAACCATTCGCCTTTTTCACCGCCTGCTGTACCTGCATGCCCACTTTCAATGACTGGTGTATAATGACACCCAGGTCTCGTTGCACCTCCCCTTTTCCTAATCGGCCACCATTCAGATAATAATCTGTTTTCCTATTTCTGCCACCAAAGTGGATAACTTCACATTTATCCACATTAAATTGCATCTGCCATGAATTTGCCCACTCACCCAACCTATCCAAGTCACCCTGCATCCTCTTAGCATCCTCCTCACAGCTAACACTGCCACCCAGCTTCGTGTCATCCGCAAACTTGGAGATGCTGCATTTAATTCCCTCATCCAAGTCATTAATATATATTGTAAACAACTGGGGTCCCAGCACTGAGCCTTGCGGTACCCTACTAGTCACCGCCTGCCATTCTGAAAAGGTCCCGTTTATTCCCACTCTTTGCTTCCTGTCTGCTAACCAATTCTCCATCCACATCAATACCTTACCCCCAATACCATGTGCTTTAAGTTTGCACACTAATCTCCTGTGTGGGACCTTGTCAAAAGCCTTTTGACAATCCAAATATACCACATCCACTGGTTCTCCCCTATCCACTCTACTAGTTACATCCACAAAAAATTCTATGAGATTCGTCAGACACGATTTTCCCTTCACAAATCCATGCTGACTTTGTCCGATGATTTCACCGCTTTCCAAATGTGATGTTATCACATCTTTGATAACTGACTCCAGCAGTTTCCCCACCACCGACGTTAGGCTAACCGGTCTATAATTCCCCGGTTTCTCTCTCCCTCCTTTTTTAAAAAGTGGGGTTACATTAGCCACCCTCCAATCCTCAGGAACCAGTCCAGAATCTAACGAGTTTTGAAAAATTATCACTAATGCATCCACTATTTCTTGGGCTACTTCCTTAAGCACTCTGGGATGCAGACCATCTGGCCCTGGGGATTTATCTGCCTTCAATCCCTTCAATTTACCTAACACCACTTCCCTACTAACATGTATGTCGCTCAGTTCCTCCATCTCACTGGACCCTCTGTCCCCTACTATTTCTGGAAGATTATTTATGTCCTCCTTAGTGAAGACAGAACCAAAGTAATTATTCAATTGGTCTGCCATGTCCTTGCTCCCCATAATCAATTCACCTGTTTCTGTCTTTAGGGGACCTACTTTTGTCTTTACCAGTCTTTTCCTTTTCACATATCTATAAAAGCTTTTACAGTCAGTTTTATGCTCCCTGCCAGTTTTCTCTCATAATCTTTTTTCCCCTCCCTAAATAAGCCCTTTGTCCTCCTCTGCTGAACTCTGAACTTCTCCCAGTCCTCAGGTGAGCCACTTTCTCTGGTTAATTTGTATGCTTCTTCTTTGGAATTGATACTATCCCTAATTTCTCTTGTCAGCCACGGGTGCACTACCTTCCTTGATTTATTCTTTTGCCAAACTGGGATGAACAATTGTTGTAGTTCATCCATGCAACCTTTAAATGCTTGCCATTGCATATCCAGCGTCAATCCTTTAAGTGTCATTTGCCAGTCTATCTTAGCTAATTCACGTCTCATACCTTCAAAGTTACCCCTCTTTAAGTTCAGAACCTTTGTTTCTGAATTAACGATGTCACTCTCCATCTTAATGAAGAATTCCACCATATTATGGTCACTCTTACCCAAGGGGCCTCTCACGACAAAATTGCGAATTAACCCTTCCTCATTGCTCAAAACCCAGTCCAGAATAACCTGCTCTCTAGTTGGTTCCTCGACATGTTGGTTCAAAAAACCATCCCGCATACATTCCAAGAAATCCTCTTCCTCAGCACCTTTACCAATTTGGTTCACCCAATCTACATGCAGATTGAAGTCACCCATTATAACTGCTGTTCCTTTATTGCACACATTTCTAATTTCCTGTTTCATACCATCTCCGACCTCACTACTACTGTTAGGTGGCCTGTACACAACTCCCACCAGCGTCTTCTGCCCCTTAGGGTTACGCAGCTCTACCCATATCGATTCCACATCTTCCCGGCTTATGTCCTTCCTTTCTATTGCGTTAATCTCTTCTTTAACCAGCAACGCCACCCCACCTCCCCTTCCTTCATGTCTATCCCTCCTGAATATTGAATATCCTTGAACGTTGAGCTCCCATCCTTGGTCACCCTGGAGCCATGTCTCTGTGATCCCAACTATATCATAATCATTAATAGCAATCTGCACTTTCAATTCATCCACCTTATTACGAATGCTCCTTGCATTGACACACAAAGTCTTCAGGCACTCTTTTACAACTCTCTTAGACCTTATACAATTATGTTGAAAAGTGGCCCTTTTTAATGCTTGCCCTGGATTTGTCGGCCTGCCACTTTTACTTTTCTCCTTAGTACTTTTTGCTTCTACCCTCACTTTACACCCCTCTGTCTCTCTGCACTTGTTCCCATCCCCCTGTTGTGAACTAACCTCCTCACGCCTTGCCTCTTTAATTTGATTCCCACCCCCCAACCATTCTAGTTTAAAGTCACCTCAGTAGCCCTCGCTAATCTCCCTGCCAGGATATTGGTCCCCCTAGGAGTCAAGTGTAACCCGTCCTTTTTGTACAGGTCACGCCTGTGCCAAAAGAGATCCCAATGATCCAAAAACTTGAATCCCTGCCCCCTGCTCCAATCCCTCAGCCACGCATTTATCCGCCACCTCATCACATTCCTACTCTCACTGTCGCGTGGCACAGGCAGTAATCCCGAGATTACTACCTTTGCAGTCCTTTTTCTCAACTCCCTTCCTAGCTCCCTATATTCTCCTTTCAGGACCTCATCCCTTTTCCTACCTATGTCATTGGTACCTATATGTACCACGACCTCTGGCTCCTCACCCTCCCACTTCAGGATATCTTGGACACGATCAGAAGTATCCCGGACCCTGGCACTAGGGAGGCAAACTACCATCCGGGTCTCTGGACTGCATCCACAGAATCGCCTATCTGACCCCCTTACTATCGAGTCCCCTATCACAACTGCCCTCCTCTTCATTGCCCTACCCTTCTGAGCTACAGGGCCAGACTCTGTGCCGGAGGCACGGCCACTGTCGCTTCCCCCGGGTAAGCTGTCCCCACCAACAGTACTCAAACAGGAGTACCTGTTGTTAAGGGGCACAGCCACCGGGGTACTCCCTATTACCTGACTCTTCCCCTTCCCCCTCCTAACCGTGACCCACTTGTCTGCCTCCCGTGGCCCCGGCGTGACCACCTGCCTGCAACTCCTCTCTATCAACTCCTCACTCTCCCTGACCAGACGAAGGTCATCCAGCTGCAGCTCCAGTTCCGTAACGCGGTCCCTTAGGAGCTGCATCTCGATGCACTTGGTGCAGATGTAGACGTCCGGGAGGCTTGGAGACTCCAGAGTCTCCCACATCCGACACCGAGAACAGCAAACTGCCCTCACACTCATACTGCCCCTCTCCTCAAATAACAACAGAAAATGAATGCCAAACCTTCCTCGCCTCGCCCGTTTCCGCCTAAGCCCGTTGTGCCGAAGCCCTTAAGTCTTCACTCTGCTCCCTGCTCACTCCGCCGCCTGCAAACTACGCTGCCCGCTCTATGAGGCTCTGTTCCTTTTAAATCTGCCGCGCTGCACAGCCCGACGTCACACGCCTGCGCAGTCCCGCCTCTCACAACGCCGTTGGAGAAAAAAAAAATAATGAAAATTTCAAAAATGTCTTTCTCGGCACTCCCACTCAGACTCTCAGACTCCTTCTTCGAATCAAACCCGAAGCAGGATTTCTGCCCTTTTAAATCTGCCGCGCTGCACTGCCCGACGTCTCTTAATTAAGGGCTTATTTAAGAGACCAACTGGGTCAAATAATGTTTTTGCCGAAACCTAATGAAATTGAAATTTTAATTCAAAAAGGAAAAATTTAAAAAATTATTTCTTTTATGTATAATCTGATTCAAAAACAGACACTTAAACAAGGAATTCACAAGTCAAGACAAAAGTGGGAAATGGATTTGAGTATTAATATTGATGAAACAAATTGGTCAAGACTGTCTTGACAGTATGACAAATACAATAAATGTTCGACTCAGATTAGTAGAATATAATTTTTTACACCAATTATATATTATACGGCAAAGAATAAATAGATTAACTTCAAACTTACCTGATCAATGTTCTCGGTGTAATCAAGAAATTGGTACTTTTTTTACATTCTACTTGGTCCTGTTCCAATATTCAACCTTTTTGGATAAATTTAAGAGATTTATTGGAACAAATTACTGGAACTCAACTTCCACATGACCCGATATTATTTTTATTAGGTGACATTGAAGGGATAAAATTGAAACTTAAATAGAATAAATACCAGAAAGAATTTATAAAAATTGCACTGGCAGTAGCCAAGAAGGCTATAGCAGTTACTTGGAAATCGGATTCGTATTTAAGTATGGATCGTTGGAATAATGATATTTTTAGCTGTATTCCACTTGAAAAAATTACTTATAATTTAAGAGATAAATATGATACATTTTTGAATATTTGGCGTCTTTTTTTTTTACGAAAGATAGGTTGGCATATCTAGGTGCTCCAATGATAAAGATGTTGGGCCTTTGGGGAAAGTAACAAATAAATATATTAAATTTATTTTGAATCCCATGGAGCATGTGGAGACCTTTCAATATCCAGTCAGTCTTTCTTTCTTTCTTTTTTTTTCTTTTTCTTTTCTTTCTTTTAGGTAGGGGTATATATCGGGGGGGAAGGGTTAAGGGAGGGGGAGAGCGTAGATATTATTATTTCATGTAATCATGTTTGAAAACTCAATAAAAATTATATATAAAAAATGTTGCTGCACACCTCCAATGCCTGGAGTAAGCTGAATTCCCCCTCGACTTGATGAAGGTCGCCTCGCTGGTGGAAATCTCTGCGCAGGTGGTCCCAGTTCTGGGGCTGGAGGTTGTATTGTAAGTCTTGGTGGAAGAGGATGTGCTGGTCTCCTTGGTGAGCATCGAGCTCGTGAAGCTGGTCTTTCAGCAACTGCCTGTTGCTGTCTTGGAGTTTCTGGTGTGCAGGATTCCGTGGTGGTGACACAACCTTCACCTCCAGAATTATCCTCTGAAACTTGAGAACTTTCTTTTTTAGCTTGTTCATCTGTACTAGGATCTGTCCCATCAGCAGCCTCAACATTGCCATCATCATAATTATCTTCTCCCTCAGGACTACCCTCATTACTATCTACACCATCACCATCCTCAATACCAGTATCATCATCATTGTCCTCTTCATTGTCTGGATCTTCATCAATCTCAATAATAATGTATTCAGTTGGTGTTTGAGAACTTCGTGAATACTGAGTACTTAGCTGATGTTCTAATGGTTGAGGGTCTAAATCCAAAGGGTGAGATGCCTCTTCATTATCTTCCATTAGTTGACAGGTGGGTATTCTTCAATAACCACCTGGGTGATAGAGTCCTGTGAATCCGGGTTCTCAGATTGGATCTGCATTTCGTCGTCTGCATCTGTGTTTTCTTCCATCTCCTGTACATGCTCTTCTGATCGCTGGGTGAGTTTCAATTTCTTTGACTGATGTTCTGAAGACTCATCCTGACCATGAGCTGTATTATCAGCACTGGTCTCTTCGTCATCTTCACGTTGACGTTTAGGCATAGGAGTGGAGCCTGAAACTGTTCAAATACAGCAGTGGAAGTGGATGGTCGTTCCATTGGGGAGTTCTGCACAACATCATAAGGTATGAGATGTGAATTAGCTAAGATAGACTGGCAAATGACACTTAAAGGGTTGACGGTGGATATGCAATGGCAAGCATTTAAAGATCGCATGAATGAACTACAACAATTGTTCATCCCAGTTTGGCAAAAGAATAAATCAAGGAAGGTAGTGCACCCGTGGCTGACAAGGGAAATTAGGGATAGTATCAATTCCAAAGAAGAAGCATACAAATTAGCCAGAAAAAGTGGCTCACCTGAGGACTGGGAGAAGTTCAGAGCTCAGCAGAGGAGGACAAAGGGCTTAATTAGGAAGGGGAAAAAAGATTATGAGAGAAAACTGGCAGGGAACATAAAAACGGACTGTAAAAGCTTTTATAGATATGTGAAAAGAAAAAGATTGGTTAAGACAAATGTAGGTCCCCTACAGACAGAAACAGGTGAATTGATTTTGGGGAGCAAGGACATGGCAGACCAATTGAATAATTACTTTGGTTCTGTCTTCACTAAGGAGGACATAAATAATCTTCCAGAAATAGTAGGGGACAGAGGGTCCAGTGAGATGGAGGAACTGAGCGAAATACATGTTAGTAGGGAAGTGGTGTTAGGTAAATTGAAGGGATTAAAGGCAGATAAATCCCCAGGGCCAGATGGTCTGCATCCCAGAGTGCTTAAGGAAGTAGCCCAAGAAATAGTAGATGCATTAGTGATAATTTTTCAAAACTCTTTAGATTCTGGACTAGTTCCTGAGGATTGGAGGGTGGCTAATGTAACCCCACTTTTTAAAAAAAGAGGGAGAGAGAAACCGGGGAATTATAGACCGGTTAGCCTAACATCGGTGGTGGGGAAAATGCTAGTCAGTTATCAAAGATGTGATAGCAGCACATTTGGAAAGCGGTGAAATCATCGGACAAAGTCAGCATGGATTTGTGAAAGGAAAATCATGTCTGACGAATCTCATAGAATTTTTTGAGGATGTAACTAGTAGAGTGGATAGGGGAGAACCAGTGGATGTGGTATATTTGGATTTTCAGAAGGCTTTTGACAAGGTCCCACACAGGACATTAGTGTGCAAACTTAAAGCACATGGTATTGGGGGTAAGGTATTGATGGGGATAGAGAATTGGTTGGCAGACAGGAAGCAAAGAGTGGGAATAAACGGGACCTTTTCAGAATGGCAGGCAGTGACTAGTGGGGTACTGTAAGGCTCAGTGCTGGGACCCCAGTTGTTTACAAAAAAATTAATGACTTGGATGAGGGGATTAAATGCAGCATCTCCAAGTTTGCGGATGACACGAAGCTGGGTGGCGGTGTTGGCTGTGAGGAGGATGCTAAGAGGATGCAGGGTTACTTGGATAGGTTGGGTGAGTGGGCAAATTCATGGCAGATGCAATTTAATGTGGATAAATGTGAAGTTATCCACTTTGGTGGCAAAAACAGGAAAACAGATTATTATCCGAATGGTGGCCGATTAGGAAAAGGGGAGGTGCAACGAGACCTGGGTGTCATTATACGCCAGTCATTGAAAGTGGGCAGGCAGGTACAGCAGGCGGTGAAAAAGGCGAATGGTATGCTGGCATTTATAGCGAGAGGATTCGAGTACAGGAGCAGGGAGATACTACTGCAGTTGTACAAGGCCTTGGTGAGACCACACCTGGAGTATTGTGTGCAGTTTTGGTCCCCTAATCTGAGGAAAGACATCCTTGCCATAGAGGGAGTACAAAGAAAGTTCACCAGATTGATTCCTGGGATGGCAGGACTTTCATATGATGAAAGACTGGATGAACTAGGCTTATACTCATTGGAATTTAGAAGATTGAGGGGGGATCTGATTGAAACATATAAAATCCTAAAGGAATTGGACAGGCTAGATGCAGGAAGATTGTTCCCGATGTTGGGGAAGTCCAGGACGAGGTGTCACAGTTTGAGCAGAAAGGGGAAGCCTTTTAGGACCGAGATGAGGAAAAACTTCTTCACACAGCGAGTGGTGAACCTGTGGAATTCTCAGCCACAGAAAACAGTTGAGGCCAGTTCATTGGCTATATTTAAGAGGGAGTTAGATATGGCCCTTGTGGCTAAAGGGATCAGCGGGTATGGAGAGACGGCTGGTACAGAGTTCTGAGTTGGGTGATCAGCCATGATCAATACTGAATGGTGGTGCAGGCTCGAAGGGCTGAATGGCCTACTCCTGCACCTATTTTCTCTGTTTCTATGTATCAGAAGGGTAGGGAAAGGAAGAGGAGGGCAGTACTAATAGGGGACTCGATAGTAAGGGGGTCAGAAAGGCAATTCTGTGGATGCAGTCCGGAGACCCGGATGGTAATTTGCCTCCCTGGTGCCAGGGTCCAGGATATTTCTGATCGCGTCCAAGATATTCTGAAGTGGGAGGGAGAGGAGCCAGAGATCGTGGTACATATAGGTACCAATGATATAGGTAGGAAAAGGGGAGAGGTCCTGAAAGGAGAATATAGGGAGTTAGGAAGGGAGTTGAGAAAAAGGTCCACAAAGATAGTAATCTCGGGATTACTGCCTGTGCCATGCGACAGTGAGAGTAGGAATGCAATGAGGTGGAGGATAAATGCGTGGCTGAGGGATTGGAGCAGGGGGCAGGGATTCAAGTTTTTGGATCATTGGGACCTCTTTTGGCGCAGGTGTGACCTGTACAAAAAGGACGGGTTACACTTGAATCCTAGGGGGACCAATATCCTGGCGGGGAGATTTGCGAGGGCTACTGAGGTGACTTC
>NC_092389.1:46785722-46972577 GCF_030028105.1 Mobula birostris | reverse complement strand
CAGATTGAACATCAAACCCCCAACCCACCCGGTCCCCTCTCTCACACAAAAACTAACAGATCATCCACACTGAAACATCAGATTGAACATCAAACCCCCAACCCACCCGGTCCCCTCTCTCACACAAAAACTAACAGATCATCCACAGGGAAACATCAGATTGAACATCAAACCCCCAACCCACCCAGTCCCCTCTCTCACACAAAAACTAACAGATCATCCACAGGGAAACATCAGATTGAACATCAAACCCCCAACCCACCCGGTCCCCTCTCTCACACAAAAACTAACAGATCATCCACACTGAAACATCAGATTGCACATCAAACCCCCAACCCACCCGGTCCCCTCTCTCACACAAAAACTAACAGATCATCCACAGGGAAACATCAGATTGAACATCAAACCCCCAACCCACCCGGTCCCCTCTCTCACACAAAAACTAACAGATCATCCACAGGGAAACATCAGATTGAACATCAAACCCCCAACCCACCCGGTCCCCTCTCTCACACAAAAACTAACAGATCATCCACAGGGAAACATCACATTGAACATCAAACCCCCAACCCACCCGGTCCCCTCTCTCACACAAAAACTAACAGATCATCCACACTGAAACATCAGATTGAACATCAAACCCCCAACCCACCCGGTCCCCTCTCTCACACAAAAACTAACAGATCATCCACAGGGAAACATCAGATTGAACATCAAACCCCCAACCCACCCAGTCCCCTCTCTCTCACAAAAACTAACAGATCATCCACAGGGAAACATCAGATTGAACATCAAACCCCCAACCCACCCGGTCCCCTCTCTCACACAAAAACTAACAGATCATCCACAGGGAAACATCAGATTGAACATCAAACCCCGAACCCACCCGGTCCCCTCTCTCACACAAAAACTAACAGATCATCCGCACAGAAACATCAGATTGAACATCAAACTCCCAACCCACCCGGTCCCCTCTCTCACACAA
This sequence comes from Mobula birostris, assembly GCF_030028105.1. Lineage (NCBI taxonomy): Eukaryota > Metazoa > Chordata > Chondrichthyes > Myliobatiformes > Myliobatidae > Mobula > Mobula birostris. The sequence goes on along the minus strand of NC_092389.1, from coordinate 46,971,592 downwards.
AAACTAACAGATCATCCACAGGGAAACATCAGATTGAACATCAAACCCCCAACCCACCCGGTCCCCTCTCTCACACAAAAACTAACAGATCATCCACAGGGAAACATCAGATTGAACATCAAATCTCCAACCCACCCGGTCCCCTCTCTCACACAAAAACTAACAGATCATCCACACAGAAACATCAGATTGAACATCAAACCCCCAACCCACCCGGTCCCCTCTCTCACACAAAAACTAACAGATCATCCACACAGAAACATCAGATTGAACATCAAACCCCCAACCCACCCGGTCCCCTCTCTCACACAAAAACCAACAGATCATCCACACAGAAACATCAGATTGAACATCAAATCCCCATCCCACCCGGTCCCCTCTCTCACACAAAAACTAACAGATCATCCACACGGAAACATCAGATTGAACATCAAATCCCAACCCACCCGGTCCCCTCTCTCACACAAAAACTAACAGATCATCCACAGGGAAACATCAGATTGAACATCAAACCCCCAACCCACCCGGTCCCCTCTCTCACACAAAAACTAACAGATCATCCGCACAGAAACATCAGATTGAACATCAAATCCCCATCCCACCCGGTCCCCTCTCTCACACAAAAACTAACAGATCATCCACAGGGAAACATCAGATTGAACATCAAACCCCCAACCCACCCGGTCCCCTCTCTCACACAAAAACTAACAGATCATCCACAGGGAAACATCAGATTGAACATCAAACCCCCAACCCACCCGGTCCCCTCTCTCACACAAAAACTAACAGATCATCCGCACAGAAACATCAGATTGAACATCAAATCCCCATCCCACCCGGTCCCCTCTCTCACACAAAAACTAACAGATCATCCACAGGGAAACATCAGATTGAACATCAAACCCCCAACCCACCCGGTCCCCTCTCTCACACAAAAACTAACAGATCATCCGCACGGAAACATCAGATTGAACATCAAATCCCCAACCCACCCGGTCCCCTCTCTCACACAAAAACTAACAGATCATCCACAGGGAAACATCAGATTGAACATCAAACCCCCAACCCACCCGGTCCCCTCTCTCACACAAAAACTAACAGATCATCCACAGGGAAACATCAGATTGAACATCAAACCCCCAACCCACCCGGTCCCCTCTCTCACACAAAAACTAACAGATCATCCACAGGGAAACATCAGATTGAACATCAAACCCCCAACCCACCCGGTCCCCTCTCTCACACAAAAACTAACAGATCATCCACAGGGAAACATCAGATTGAACATCAAATCCCCAACCCACCCGGCCCCCTCTCTCACACAAAAACTAACAGATTATCCACAGGGAAACATCAGATTGAACATCAAACCCCCAACCCACCCGGTCCCCTCTCTCACACAAAAACTAACAGATCATCCACAGGGAAACATCAGATTGAACATCAAATCCCCAACCCACCCAGTCCCCTCTCTCACACAAAAACTAACAGATTATCCACAGGGAAACATCAAATTGAACATCAAATCCCAACCCCCCCGAATCCCCTCTCTCACACAAAAGCTTGCTTTCTTTTTCAATCTTTTTATTAGTTTCATAGAATATAAACATAACATAGCAATAATACAAAGTTGTTGGGAATATACTGTTATACTTAACATGAGTAATTATAAAACCAAATAGTATTTAATTGACAAAACTCCCAATCATGTAGGATACCAATGAATAATACAGGACAAAAAGAAAATATCTAGAAAAAATCATGAAAAAAGAAAACAAAATAAAACCCCCTCAAAAAAAAAACTAATCTAAACAGAATTAATCAACTAAACTAAAAAAAAGACCTGGGCAATTTTAACAACGTAAAAATGGAAGAAAAGAAAACCTTAGTGTCGATGACTCCGTTCCTCTCCACCAACACTACAGAGAAGTAAAATATGTTTGGAAATGGTCAAATTACTTCATATGAAAATGCTGAATAAATGGCATCCAAGTTTTTTCAAATTTAATGGCAGGGTCATAAACCACACTTATAATTTTTTCCAAATTTAAACACAACATAGCAAAAATGTTTGGCGAATCACGGATAGCAATTGCTAAAGGTTCAAGGGCGATATTAAATAGTAAAGGACTAAGAGGGCATCCTTGCCTAGTACCACGAAAAAGACAGAAAAGGGGAGATCTTTGATTATTAGTACAAACTGAAGCTACTGGGGAATAATATAACAATTTAATCCAAGATATAAATATCAAACTAAAATTAAATTTCTCGAGCACACTAAATAAATAAGGCCATTCAACTCTGTCAAAGGCTTTCTCAGTATCTAATGAGATAATACATTCCGGAGTATTAAGTGAAGGGGTAGGATGAATAACGATTTTTAATCAATCCAGTTTGGTCCATAGATATAAATTGAGGTAATACCTTCTCTAACCTAGCTGCTAAAATTTTTGAATCTACATTCAAAAGTGATAATCGGTCTATATGATGCACAATCAGTAGGATCTTTGTTTTTTTTAAGAATTAAGGAAATACAGGCTTCATAAAACGATTGTGGTAATTTACCTAAACTGATTGCTTCTTTGAATATTCTAGACAACCACGGAGAGAGAATAGAGGAAAAGGATTTTCAAAATTCCACTGTAAACCCGTCCGGACCAGGTGCTTTACCAGAATTCACTGATGAGATTGCAGCCATTATTTCTTCCTCTGTAATAGGAGTTTCTAATGATAAGCAACCTTCGGGTGATAATTTCGGAAAATTCAGTTTACTTAAAAAATCATGCATGATATTAAAATCATGAGGAAAATCAGAGTGATATAAAGAGGTATAAAATTCTTGAAAGGTTTTGTTTATCCCATCATGATCAACTGTCAAAGTATCATCGTGTTTGCGAATCTTAGTAATTTGACGTTTAGCCGAAGCAAATTTCAATTGATTAGCCAATAGTTTACCGGATTTATCACTATGAATATAAAAATCACTTTTAGTTCTCATTAATTGATTTGCAATCGAGGATGTTAATAGTAAACTATGTTCCAATTGAAGTTCAACTCTGTGTCTGTACAGCTCCTTACTAGGAGCAATAGCATATTTTTTTATCAATTTCTTTAATTTTATCAACCAACAAGAGTATTTCATTCTTAGCACGTTTTTTCAAAGCAGCCGAATAGGAAATAATCTGACCATGGATATAAGCTTTAAAAGCGTCCCAAACTGTTCCATTGGAAACTTCTTCCGTAGTATAAATTGAAAAAAAGAAATCAATCTGTTCCTTTATAAAGTTGACAAAGTCCGAATCTTGAAGCAAAATGGGGTTAAGTCGCCATTGTCTATTAGTAGAAGTATCCATTAACTTGATAGAAAGTTTCATTGGAGCATGATCTGAAATGGCGATAATGTCATAATTACAATCAAGTACAGATGGGATTAATCGAGAGTCAATAAAAAAATAGTCAATTCGAGACTAAGAACGATGAACATGTGAAAAGAATGAGAATTCTTTGTCCTTTGGGTGTAGAAATCTCCAAATTTCTGAAATCCCAGAATCAATCATAAAAGAGTTAATAAGAGTAGCCGACTTATTCGGTAAAGCCGGACTACCTACAGATCTGTCCAACATGGGATTCAAACATAAATTAAAGTCACCGCCCATTATCAACATATACTCGTTTAAGTTAGGAAAGGAAGTGAATGTGTGCTTAAAAAATTCAGGGTAATCCACATTCGGAGCATAAACATTATCCACAGCAACCTTTTTGTTAAAAAGTAACCCAGTGATTAACAAAAATCTACCATTAGGATCTGAGATAATGTCTTGATGAATAAATGTAATTGAGGGATCTATAAAAATAGAAACGCCTTTAACTTTGGCTTGGGAGTTCGAGTGGTATTTTAATCTTTCCAGAACTTAAAGAAGCGTTGATTATCCTCTTTCCTTACATGAGTTTCTTGTGCAAAAATAATATGAGCATTCAGTCTTTGGAATACTTTGAAAATCTTTTTCCGTTTTATTGGATGGTTTAAACCATTTGTATTCCAGGAGACAAAATTAATAATGTGAGCCATAATTTAAGATTAACCCTTTGGTGTGTAAAGGGTTAACCATAATGTAAGCTCATGAAATCGGAAGAGGAATACAGGATCAGAGAGGAACCGGAAATCTCGACACTGCAGACATCTTTGTAGTACTAAATCAGCCCGGTAGAAAAAATTAAAAAGGAAAAAGACTGCCCCGCCCTCCATCCACAAGAACCCTGAACTAAGCCAGAGAAGGCTGAAGAAAGAACTAACTAACACTAAATCTAACCCCATTTCTGCAGGAGGCAACTCCAAAGATATATGTTATATAGATGACCTCCCGAAAACTGATATAAAAAAACTAAACACTATACTGGAATAATCTACATAGTATAATTTCTAAAATAAATAAATAAGAAAAAGTTAGTATCAATACGTATGATTAGTTAATTATAAATGAGAGTAAATAAAATATTGCTTCCGAAAAAAAGAAAGGGGATTATGGGAAGAAGAAACATAAGAACATGGCGTCCCAAAAAAACAAAGGAGATTATGCAAAAAGAAAAACAAACCGCCATTTTAATTATACAGTAACAAAAGTAAAGAACATATAACTGAAAATGATCGTCAGATCAAATCGTTAGTAATAATATCGGAAATCAAAAAGTTAGGGAAAAATTTAACTAAAAGAAAGTAACGTTATTCGCGAGAAATAACTATTTCATATAAGTTGTAAAGTAATAACTATAGTACTAAGCAAAAAACAAAAATCTTGACCTTATAAAAAACCTTCATTGTACGGTAGTAGAAGGTTTATTTTTTTTTAAACAGAAAAAAACGCTGATACTGAGAGCACAGAACATTAATTAAAGGGCAGTGTCCGTATCAGATGGGTAGTTATCATCCAAAAAGCTTCGAGCGGCCGTTATGGAATGGAAGACACGACGAGATCCATCAGGAAGAGAAATTCTTCGGCGTGCAGGGTACAATAATGCCGGTTTCAGATTTTTTTGACAACATTCTGACATCAGAGGTTTAAAAGTCAGTCGCTCTTTCATCACTTCGGGACTGTAATCTTGAACTATCCTGAAGGAATGCTGGCGATAATTGATCATCCCTTGCCGACGAGCAGTCTGGAGAAGCTGTCCTTTAACATTAACGTAATGGAAACGAAGAATAATTGGTCTCGGTTTGGATACAGCCGATGTCGACTTTGGCCGTGGTCGAGTGATGGAGGCTCGTTGGGAAAAACTGAGCTAAACGTATCCTTTAAAAGTTGAGCAAAGAATATTGAAGGGTCTCCATCCTCAACATCCTTGGGTAGACCAATTATACGTAAGGTCTGTCTTCTCGATCGATGACTTTGGATTTAAAATGTTGCAGTTGTTTAATGGCCGAAGCTAAATTCTGCTCTAAGTTCTCGACTTTTGAATCCGTCTTCTGAGATTTAATATCCAGTTCAGAGATTTTACTTCGATGTTTTTAAACTTCCCAATCCAGGGATTTCAGAGTTTCCGTGATTGATGTTAAATCTTCATTGAGACTTTGACGTTGTTGTTCAAATTTATCAGATAAACTTTCAGATGGATTTTGACATTGTTCCTCAAACTTTTCCTCTAGAAACTTCATCATAGGGTAGCTCCGTTTGTTTAGAGTCACCTTTTCTTTTTCCTCCATTCCCGTAGGGATCTTTCCTGTCTTTGGCTTTGGATCTTGTATTCATTTCTTTAAATTCCAGAATTGCAACTTAAGAAAAAATCAGTAGATAAAATAAATCTTCTGGTGAGGGTAAAAATTGATTAGATAAGGGAGATCATAGGTGAAAAAAAAGATAACAAAAATGGAGCGAAGCCAGAAGCAACCTCACTCCATGAGCAGAAACGTCATATTGAACATTGAACCCCAAACACCCCCCGAATCTCCTCCTTCACACAAAAACTAACTGATCGTCCACACAGAAACGTCAGATTGAACATCAAGTCCCAAACCGCCCCAATCCCCTCCCTCTCACTAAAACTACTGATCGTCCACACAGAAACGTTAGATTGACCATTAAACCCAAAACCACCCCGCCAAATCCCCTCCCTCTTACAGAAACTAAGATCGTCCACACGGAAACGTCAGATTGGACATCAAATCCCAAACCCCTCCTTCACACAAACACTAAGAGATCGTCCACACGGAAATGTCAGATTAAACATCAAACCCCAAACTCCCCGGAATCCCCTCCCTCACACAAAAACCAACGATCGTCCACACAGAAACGTCAGATTGAACATCAAATCCTAAACCCCCCCAATCCCCTCCCTCAGACAAAAACTAACAAATCGTCAACACGGAAATGGGAGATTGACCATCAAACCCCAATTCCTTCCCTCACACAAAAACTAACAGATCGTCCACACAGAAACGTCAGATTGAACATCAAACCAGAAACCCTCCCAATGCCCTCCCTCACAAAAACTAACTGATCTTCCAGACTAAACATCAGATTGACCATCAAACCCTAAATACCCCACACCATCGCCTTCCTCACACAAAAACGAATTGATCGTCTACATGGAAACATCAGCTGAAACATCAAACCCCAAACTCCCCCCCGAATCCACTCCCTCACAGAAAAACTAACAAATCGTCCACACGGAAACGTCAGATTGACCATCAAACCCAAACCACTCCCCCCCGAATCCCTTCCCTCTCACAAAAACTAACAGATCGTCCACACAGAAACATCAGATTGACCATCAAACCCCAAATCCCTCCCTCACACAAAAACTAACAAATCATCCACACGGAAACGGGAGATGGAACATCAAATCCCAAACCCTCCCCAATCGCTCTGTCACGTACCCCGTGACAGGGATTAAGAAACCAGCAGAAATAGAAAACACTTTGGAGTCTCATATTGCTACAAACTACTAATATTTATTAGTAACTACGCAATACAGTAATATCAATGTAAATAAACCAATCAGGTTAGCAATGATTATACATAAAAGTAAGTGTGGAATATATGTCTGAAAACCAAGCTCCTTTAAGTCTAGGGGTAAAAAGATACAGTCTTACGATGTTGAGTAAAGTTCAGTTCAGTTCAGTTCGTGGTATTTAGTTGAGTATTGATGGAGAGAGAGAGTGTGAGTTGAGTCTTCAGGTGAGCTGATGCCATCGATCTTCTTGTCGTCCTACGAAATCCTTTACAAGTCACCAACTGTGACTTTAACCAGGGGAACCGGTTTTCCTTTGGTGGAGCTATCACCCCGGCAAGGGCGGACACATAGACAACTCCCCACCAGTCAACCCCTTCTCCTTCAAACTGGAATAGCACTTTGGATGGATCCGCCTGATCGATCCTCCAAAACCCACTTTCTCTGCGGGCACAACAATGCTCATTCAGTGTCCAGATCATGTGTCTGAGGTCTGTATCATCTGACCTCCCATTTATTTCACCAGGCTGACCATCATTTGTCATTCAGAGAGTCCCTCCTTCCACTGTCTGTGAAGAAATGCACAAGCAGGCAACAAGTCCTTGAAAGTAACATCAATAATGTCCTGTCAGTCACCATAGCAACTTTCGAGCTGCTCGGTGCTGTCTCCAACTCCAAACTCAGTAGAAATCCAAAGTTACTTCCAATACCTTAAAGTGACAGTCAAACCGTTAATTTTCGTCTGTCTCTCTCTCTCTCTCTCTCTCTCTCTCTCTCTCTGTCTCTCTCTCTATCTCTATCTCTATCTCTATCTCTCTCTATCTCTATCTCTATCTCTCTCTCTATCTCTCTCTATCTCTCTTTCCAAACAAACCAACAATGATGAATGTATCTCTCTGTCTCTCTTCAACCAGTTAAGAGGGGAACTCCTGGATCCCCTCACAGCTCCCTTACACAAAAACTAACAGATCGTCCACACGGAAACGTCATATTGAACATCGAACCCCAAACACCCCCCAAGTCCCCTCCCTCACACAAAATCTAACAGATCATCCACAGAGAAACATCAGATTAAACATCAATCCCCAACCCTGCCGAATCCCCTCCCTCTCACAAAAACTAACTGATCGTCCACACGGAAATATCAGTTTGAACATCAAACCGAAACCGCCCCCCAATCCCCTCCCTCTCTCAAAAACTAACAGATGGTCCACACAGAAACATCAGATTGAACATCAAACAACAAAACCCCTCCCAACAAACCCCTCCCTCACACAAAAATTAACAGATTGTCTACACGGAAACGTCAGATTGAACATCAAACCCTAAATCCCTGCAATCCCCTCCCTCTCACAAAAACTAACTGATCATCCACACGGAAACGTCAGATTGACCATCAAACCCGAAACCCCCCTAAATCCACTCCCTCACACAGAAGCTAACAGATCATCTACATCAAAACGTCAGATTAAACATCAAACCCCAAACCTCCCCCAATCCCCTCTCTCACACAAAAACTAACAGATTGTCCAAATGGAAACGTCAGATTGAACATCAAACCCCAACCCCACCAAATCACCTCCCACTCACAAAAACTAACTGATCAGCCATAGGGAAACTCAGATTGACCGTCAAACCCCAGATCGCTCCCTCAAACAAAAACTATCAAATCGTCCACACGGAAACGTGAGATTGAACATCAAATCCCAAATGCCCTCCCTCACACAAGAATTAACAGATCGTCCACACGGAAACGTCAGATTTTACATCAAACCCCAAACCCCCACCAATCCCCTCTTTCACACAAAAATTAACTGATCGTCCACACGGAAATGTCAGATTGATCATCATACCCAAAACCACCCACCCCCTCACTCACACAAAAACTAACAGATCGCCCACACAAAAATGTCAGATTGAACATCAAATCCCAAACCCTGCCAATCTCCTCCCTCACGCAAAACTAACAGATCATCTACACGGAAACGTCAGATTGGCCATCAAACCCCAATTCCCTCCCTCAGACAAAAACTAACAAATCGTCCACACGGAGACGTCAGATTGACCATCAAACCCGAAACCCCCCTGAATCCACTCCCTCACACAGAAGCTAACAGATCGTCTACATCGAAACGTCAGATTAAACATCAAACCCCAAACCTCCCCTAATCCCCTCTCTCACACAAAAACTAACAGATTGTCCAGACGGAAATGTCAGATTGACCATCAAACCCAAACCACACCCCCGAATTCCCTCCCTCAGACAAACACTAACAAATCGTCCATACGGAAACGTCGGATTGAACATCAAACTCCAAACCCGCTCCCCAATCACCTCACTCACACAAAAACTAACAGATCGTCCACATGGGAACGTGAGATTGAACATCAAATCCCGAACCTTGCCAATCCCCTCCCACATGAAAAAACTAACAGATCGTCCACACGGAAACATCAGATTGAACATCAATCCCCACCATCACACAAAAGCTAACAGATCGTCCACATGGCAACTCAGATTGACCATCAAACCCCAGTTCCCTCCCTCACACAAAAACTAACAGATTGTCCAAACGGAAATGTCAGATTGAACATCAAACCCCAACCCCCCCGAATCCCCTCCCTCACACTAAAACTAACAGATCATCCACAGGGAAACTCAGATTGACCATCAAACCCCAATTCCCTCCCTAACACAAAAATTAACAGATCGTCCACACGGAAACGTCAGATTTTACTTCAAACTCCAACCCCCCCCACTCCCGAATCTCCTCCCTCACACAGAAGCTAACAGATCGTCCACATAGAAACGACAGATTCAACACCAAATCCCAAACCCCCCCAAAACGCCTCCCTCACACAGAAACTAACAGATCGTCTACATCGAAACGTCAGATTAAACATCAAACCCCAACCCCCCCCGAATCCCCTCCCTCTCACAAAAACTAACAGATCATCCACATCGAAGCTCAGATTGACCATCAAACCCCAAATCCCTCCCTCAAACAAAAACTATCAAGTTGTCCACACAGAAATGTGAGATTGAACATCAAATCCCAAACCCCCCAAATCCCCTCCCTCACACAAAAGCTAACAGATCGTCCACCCAGGGAAACGTCAGATTGACCATCAAACCCAAACCGCCCCCCGAAATTCCCTCTCTCGCACAAAAGCTAATTGATCGTCCACACAGAAACGTCAGATTGACCGACAAATCCCAAACCGCCCCCAATCCCCTCTCTCACACAAAAACTAACAGATCGTCCACACGGAAACGTCAGATTGACCATCAAACTCCAAACCCGCCCCCCCCCGAATTCCCTCCCTTGCACAAAAACTAACAGATCGTCCACACGGTAACGTCAGATTGAACATCAAACTCTCACACCCCCAATCCCCTCACTCACACAAAAACTAAGACATCGTCCACATGGAAACGTCAGATTGAACATCAAACCCCAACCTCCCCGAATCACCTCCCTCACACAAAATCTAACAGATCATCCACAGGGAACCTCAGATCGACCATTTAACCCCAAATCCCTCCCTCACACAAAACCTAACAAATCGTCCACGCAGAAACGTGAGATTAAATATCAAACCCTCACCTCCCCGAATCCCCTCCCTCACACAAAAACTAACTGATCGTCCACACAGAAACATCAGATTGAACATCAAATGCCAAACCCCCCCAATCCCCTCACTCACACAAAAACTAACGGATCGTCCACATGGAAACGTCAGATTGAACATCAAACTCCAAACCCGCTCCCCAATCACCTCACTCACACAAAAACTAACAGATCGTCCACATGGAAACGTGAGATTGAACATCAAAACCCAAACCTTGCCAATCCCCTCCCACATGAAAAAACTAACAGATCGTCCACATGGAAACATCAGATTGAACATCAATCCCCACCATCACACAAAAGCTAACAGATCGTCCACATGGCAACTCAGATTGACCATCAAACCCCAGTTCCCTCCCTCACACAAAAACTAACAGATTGTCCAAACGGAAATGTCAGATTGAACATCAAACCCCAACCCCCCCGAATTCCCTCCCTCACACTAAAACTAACAGATCATCCACAGGGAAACTCAGATTGACCATCAAACCCCAATTCCCTCCCTCACACAAAAATTAACAGATCGTCCACACGGAAACGTCAGATTTTACTTCAAACTCCAACCCCCCCCACTCCCGAATCCCCTCCCTCTCACAAAAGCTAACAGATCATCCACAGGGAAGCTCAGATTGACCATCAAACTCCAAATCCCTCCCTCAAACAAAAACTAACAAATTGTCCACACGGAAATGTCAGATTGACCATCAAACCCCAACCTCCCCGAAACTCCTCCCTCACACAAAATCTAACAGATCATCCACAGGGAAACTCAGATCGACCATTAGACCCCAAATCCCTCCCTCACACAAAAACTAACAAATCGTCCACACGGAAACGTGAGATTAAATATCAAACCTCAACCCCCCCGAATCCCCTCCCTCTCACAAAAACTAACTGATCGTCCACACAGAAACGTCAGATTGACCATCAAATCCCAAACCCCGCCAATCCCCTCTCTCACACACAAACTGACAGATCATCCACAGGGAAACATCAGATTTGACCATCAAACTCCAAACCCACCCCCCCGAATTCCCCCTCTCACACAAAAACTAACAGATCGTCTACACGGAAACGTCAGATTGAACATCAAACCCAAACCCTGCCAATCTCCTCCCTCGCAAAACTAACAGATCATCCACAGGGAAACTCAGATTGACCATCAAACCCCAATTCCGTCCCTCACACAAAAACTAACAAATCGTCCGCACGGAAACGTCAGATTGACCATCAAACCCGAAATCCCTCCCTCACACAAAAACTAACAAATTGTTCACACAGAAACATCACATTGAAAATCAAATCCCAAACCCCCCCGAATCCGCTCGCTCACACAAGAATTAACAGATCGTCCACACGGAAACGTCAGATTTTACATCAAACTCCAACCCCGCTCCCCCCCGAATCCCCTCCCTCACATAAAAACTAACAGATCGTCCACACGGAAAAGTGAGATTGAACATCAAACCCCAAACGCCCCCAATCCCCTCCCTCACAGAAAAACTAACAGATCGTCCACACGGAAACGTCAGATTGAACATCAAACCCAAACCCTGCCAATCTCCTCCCTCGCAAAACTAACAGATCATCCACAGGGAAACTCAGATTGACCATCAAACCCCAATTCCGTCCCTCACACAAAAACTAACAAATCGTCCGCACGGAAACGTCAGATTGACCATCAAACCCGAAATCCCTCCCTCACACAAAAACTAACAAATTGTTCACACAGAAACATCACATTGAAAATCAAATCCCAAACCCCCCCGAATCCGCTCGCTCACACAAGAATTAACAGATCGTCCACACGGAAACGTCAGATTTTACATCAAACTCCAACCCCGCTCCCCCCCGAATCCCCTCCCTCACAGAAAAACTAACAGATCGTTCACACGGAAACGTCATATTGAACATCGAACCCTGAACATCGAACCCCAAGCACCCCCCAAATCCCCTCCCTCACACAAAAACTAACTGTTCGTCCACACAGGAACGTCATATTGAACATCAAATCCCAAACCCGCACCCCCCCCCCCCCAATACCCTCGCTCACACAAAAACTAACACATCGTCCACAGGGAAACGTCAGATTGAACATGAAATCCCAAACACCCCCAATCCCCTCCCTGACACAAAAACTAACAGGTCATCGACAGGGAAACTCAGATTGACCATCAAATCCCAAATCCTTCCCTCACACAAAAACTAACAAATCATCCACACGCTAACGGGAGATTGAACATCAAATCCCAAACCTCCCCAATCCCCGCCCTCACACAAAAACTAACAGATCGTCCAGACGGAAATGTCATATTGAACATCAAACCCCAAACACCCCCCCCATCCCCTCCCTCACACATAAACTAACACATCATCCACACGGAAACGTTAGATTGACCATGAAATCCCAAACCCCTCCCTGAGACAAAAACTAACAGATCGTCCACACGGAAACGGCAGATTGAACATCAAACCCGAAACCAACCAAATCCACTCCCTCACACAAAAACTAACATATCATCCACACAGAAATATCAGATTGAACATCAAACCCCAACCCCCTCCCCGAATCCCCTCCCTCACACAATAACTAACTGATCGTCCACACGAAAACGTCATATTCAACATCAAACCCGAAACACCTGCCAATCCCCTCCCTCACACAAAAACTAAGAGATCGTCCACAGGGAAACGTGAGATTGAACATCAATCCCCAAACCACCCCCCCCCTTCCTCTATCTCCCCCACACAAAAACAGTAGAAGTGATTTCAACATTTAATTTATTCTCTTTGGTTAATGTGCTGGGCAGTTGTTGGGATATAATTTTACTGCTAACAGATTTTACTGTCCCACCCTGGTGGATTTTCCGTTCATGGGAGTTGTATGATTTTTCCATCTGTGTTCCAGCAGGTTGGACACACTGTGAAATGTACACCCTTTTGTTGTATCACAGCATGAACATTGATCCTATCCCTGCTCAACTGTACCCCTGTTTTCTGTCCTCTTCCAGAACAGACTCGATGGGCTGAATGGCTTAATTCTGCTGTTTACAGTCTGTGCAAACGTCTCGGACACCTGTATATAGTTGGGGTGCCCCAGACTTCTGCACGCAGTACTGTGTTTGTCAACGTGCACTGAGAGCGTGCTTTTAAATCCGGCGGGAGCAAAGGGATGTTGGGAATTTTGCGTGTGGAATACCGCCGTAGGGGTGTGGGGACAGGTGGCAGAGAAGGTGTGTCTGGCGGGGGTACCGACACACCCGGCCCTGAGACACCAGGCAAGGTTATTTGATTCCAAACGATTGGTTTATCGATCATTACGGAATGTTTCTCCGATGCCTCCCACTCCCACCCTTTTCCCAACCATGATTCTCCTCTCCCTGCCCCACTTCCCACTCTCAGTCCACAATGGAGACCCACATCGGAATCAGGTTTATCATCACTCATATATTTCATGAAATTTGTTTTATCTCGTGTAGCTACAGTGCAGTACAATACATAAAATTACTACAGTGCTCTGCAAATTTTTAAGCTCCCTAGCTGTGTGTGTGTGTGTGTGTGTGTGTGTGTGTGTGTGTGTGTGTGTGTGTGCGCGCACTTGCGTCTATATATATATATATATATATACACGCACAGTCAGACACACACACACACACACACACACACACACACACACACACACACACACACACACACACACACAGATCCTGGCTTTAATGCTGCGGTAATGAAGCAGCAGAAACAGTTTATGGTTGGGAGGGGTGACTGGTGTCCCCAATGATCTTCCTTTCTGCACCTGCTGCTGTAAATGTCCTCAATGGAGGGAAGTTCACATGCACAGATGTGCTGGGCTGTCCGTACCACTCTCTGCAGTGACCAGCGATCAAGGTTGGTTCAGTTCCCGTATGGCCAGTCAGGATGCTCTCAATGGTGCCCCTGCAGAAGGTCTTGAGGATTTGGGGACTCGTGCTGAACCTCTTCAGTCGCCTGAGGTGGAAGAGACGCTGTTGTGCTTTTTTTTGCCACACAGCCGGTGTGTACAATCCAGGTGAGATCTTCGGTGATGTGTATACCGAGGAACGTGAAAGTACTCACCCTCCCAACTGCAGTCCCAAATGGCCTGATGCTGTTCCTACGTCTGTGGTCTTGCATCATAAAGGTGTTTTTTCCCCCTATGAAGGAGATCTCAGACACTGTGGTTAAGTACATTTTGTTTCTCTCTTTGTTGCTCAGTCCGGACACCATGAACGAAGAGTCATTGACTGGCACCTCTTCACTGTACTCCAGCACCTTCGCCGAAGTAATCTCTGTCAACGTAGAGAAGCTGTACATGAGAGACGTTGCTGTAAAATGCAATTCCACCTTGACCCCAGGATCACACCCCATAAGAACGACTGGATTGGAATTTTCAAGGTAAGAATCCCCCCCCCTCACCCGGCAAATACAGAATAGTAATCGATTTAGAGATACAGCACGGGATAGGCCCTTCGAGCAGCCCCCACCGATTTTACACCCGACCTCTCAACACACACAAACTGCTGGAGGAACTGCAGCACATCAGGCAGCACCCATGGAAAGGAGTAAAACTGGTGATGCTTTGGGCGGAGAGTCGTCTTCAGGACTGAGAAGGAAGGGGGACGACGCCTGAATTAAATGGTGGGGGTGGGGTGGGAGGGAGGGGGGAGAGGCTAACTGGAAGGTGCTAGGTGAAGCCAGGTGGGTGGGAAAGGTCAAGGGGGCTGCAGAAGGAAGAGTCTGACTGGAGATGGAGAGTGGACCATTGGAGAAAGGGAAGGCGGGTGAGAAGAATTGGAAGGTCAGAGCTGGGAACGGGGGGCGTGGGGGGGGGTAGAATTCGTTCACTGGAAGGAGAAATCGATGTTCATACCATCAGGTTGGAGGCTACCCAGACGGAATATGAGTGTTGGGGCTCCCCCACCCTGAGGGTGGCCTCATCTTGGCACGAGAGGAGGCCATGGATCGACATGTGGGAATGGGAATTAACTTATTAACCGACCCGTCTTTGTTCTGTGTGAGAGATCCGGCACACCAAGGGGAAACCCACGAGCACACAGGAAGACCACACAAACTTGCTGACTGAGGATACCGGATTTTAACACCAATCCCAATGCCCTGAGCTGTAATAGCCTCACACGAACCACTACACTACTGTGGAGTCCCACCCCTTACTACTGTCACATGTACTGAGGGACATGTGGGTGGCGGGGTGGAGATGAATCTCTACCAAAGGAGGTGTGAGACGCTGCTTCCCTCTGCTGGCCTGCTGGTCACCCTTGGGCAAGGTGCAGCACCTGCGTAGCCCCCACCCCCCGATCAGGGTCACGTGAACCCATGGGAGCAGGTGGTGGATGGTCGTATGAGCAGCCAGTGCAGATCACAAGTTCTGGTCATGTGACTACTGACGCCAGGCGGACAATCTCTGAATTCAGAGTATTGATAATGTGGCTGGGGTGAGGTCACCCGTCTTGTAAAGACACTGGCCAGAAGAAGGCAATGCCAAACCACTTCTGTAGAAAAATTTGCCAAGAACAATCATGGTCATGGAAAGAACAAAAACAACAGGAATTCTGCAGATGCTGGAAATTCAAGCAACACACATCAAAGTTAAAAACTGACCTGGAACCGGGTGGCACTTTATCCATCTGTCTGATGGGAGGGGAGAGGATGAAATAATCTAGATTGACTAGTTTTTCTTTTTTTTACAAATGCTGCTTAACTACAGTACAGTGCAAAAGTCTTAGGTGTGTGTGTATATATATATGTACACACACACACACACACACACACACATACATATGTATGTATACTGTATATAGGTAGGGTGCCTAAGACTTTTACACAGCACTGTATTTGTCAATGTGGTACGAAGAGTGAGTTTGTAAATCCGATGGGAGTAAAGGACGTTGGGAACGGTGAGGATGGAGCACTGCGGGAGGGGTGTGGGACAGGTGGCAGAGAAGGAGTGCCAGAGGCAGGTGCAAACACACCCAGCCCTGAGAGACCAGGCAGGGTCATCTGATTCCAAACAATCGGTTTATTGATCATTGCAGAATGTCCCTCTGGTGCTTCCTGCTCCCTCCCCTCTCCCTTTCCCTTTTCCCCACCATGATTCCCCTCTCCCTACCCCCTTCTTACTCTCAGTCCACAATAGACACCCACATCAGAATCAGGTTTATTGTCACACACATATGTGGTGAAATTTAATTCTTCATGGCAGCAGTACAGAATTGAGAGCTGCAGAGCAGGAGTATGAAGGGATTTGGTATGTCAACAAATACACTCAAAAACTTCCCATGGAGAGCATTCTGACACTGTCAGGTATGGGGTGGGGGGAGGTGGGGACTACTGCTCAGGACTGAAAGAAGCTGCAGAGGGTGGTAAACCTAGTTGGCTCCATCTTGGGTACCAGTCTACAAAGTACCCAGGGCATCTTGAAGGAGCGGTGTCTCAGAAAGGCAGCGTCCATTATTAAGGACCTCCAGCACCCAGGGCATGCCCTTTTCTCACTGTTACCATCAGGTAGGAGGGACAGAAGCTTGAAGGCACACACTCAGCGATTCAGGAACAGCATCTTCCCCTCTGCCATCCGATTCCCAAATGGACATTGAACCCTTGGACACTACCTCGCTTTTTTAATATATACTATTCCTGCTTCTGCACAATTTTTAATATTCAACATGCGTATATTGTAATTGATTTACTTATTTATTTATTTTTACTTTTTTTCTTCTACATTACGTGTTGCATTGAACGGTGGCTGCTAATTTGACAAATTACACGACACATGCCGGTGATAATAAACCTGAGTCTGAGTGATACATAAATTTACTACAGTACTGTGTAAAAGTCTTGGGCACCCCATTATGTACCTGAGACTTTTGCACAGTGCTTTATGTCTTGTAGTTTTGTGAACTGCCTGCACAGCTCTTTGGCTTTTAGCTATCTTTCCGTTTTGCCGCAGGTTGGACGGAGTACAGCTTGAGATTACCACACGTTTCTTTGGGCTCCTCTCCCGAAGGAGGCCAGTCAGGTGGAACGCCAGCAGTAACTAACGTTCGAAGGTAAGGGGAGTTTGAAAGCTTCCAAAGGACCCAGCTTGCTCGTAGAATGTTGCCCAAAAGAGGGACCTTAGATGCTGCAAGTCGATTCAGTTCCTCAGTCAGGTTCCTGATTGATTCTTGGAACACAGGAGAAGTCCACGATTGATTAATGTCAAGTGTGAAGGAGAACAAAATAAATGTTTCTCCAGATCTGATACAGGACAAAAAAAAAAACAAGATAATGAACACAATAGGATAAAGAACACTATAATTTAAAAAAGAGCAGAATAAATATAAAAACATAAGAAAGCTTATATACACAGATTGTTTGTATGTCCATAAGGTGACGCTGGGCACAGGAGTGTCTGTACAGAAGTTGACTCTGACCGGAAATGATTAAGTAGTGGTGGTGGGGGTGGATTAGTGGGTGGGGGTGCTGATCAGCCTTATTCCTTGGAAAAGTAGCTTCTTTTGAGTCTGGTGGTCCTGGCGTAGATGCTACGCAGTCTTCTCCCTGATGGGAGTGGAACAAACAGTCCATGAGCAGGACAGGTGGGGTCCTTCATGATAGTACTGGCCTTCCTCCAGCACCTTTCTGTGTATATGTCCTTGCTGGCGGTCGGCTGGTGCCAGTGACGCGTTGGTCAGTTTTGACCGCCCTTTGTCCGCCTCAGTGCAGTTTCGCTACCGGGCAGCGATACAGCTTGTTAGGATGCCCCCTACTGGGCATCTGTAGAATAACGTGAATATGGATGTGCATACTCCAGCTCTCTTCAGCCACTTCAGAAAGTAGAGTCGTTGGTCGGCTTTCTCAACTGTGTAGGATGTGTTCTAGGTCCATCTGAGGTTGTGTAGGATGTGTTCTAGGTCCATGAGAGGTTGTGTAGGATGTGTTCTGGGTCCATGAGAGGTTGTGTAGGATGTGTTCTGGGTGCATGAGAGGTTGTGTAGGATGTGTTCTGGGTCCATGAGAGGTTGTGTAGGATCTGTTCTAGGTCCATGAGATCTTGTGTAGGATGTGTTCTAGGTCCATGAGAGGTTGTGTAGGATGTGTTCTAGGTCCATCTGAGGTTGTGTAGGATGTGTTCTAGGTCCATGAGAGGTTGTTTAGGATGTGTTCTAGGTCCATGAGAGGTTGTGTAGGATGTGTTCTGGGTCCATGAGAGGTTGTGTAGGATTTGTTCTAGGTCCATGAGAGGTTGTGTAGGATGTGTTCTAGGTCCATGAGAGGTTGCATAGGATGTGTTCTGGGTCCATGAGAAGGTTGTGTAGGATGTGTTCTAGGTGCACGAGAGCTTGTGTAGGATGTGTTCGAGTTGCACAAGAGGTTATGTTCTAGGTGCACGAGAGGTTGTGTAGGATGTGTTCTAGGTCTATGAGAGGTTGTGTAGAATGTGTTCTAGGTCCATGAGAGGTTGTGTAGGATGTGTTCTGGGTCCATGAGAGGTTGTGTAGGATGTGTTCTAGGTCCATGAGAGGTTGCATAGGATGTGTTCTGGGTCCATCAGAAGGTTGTGTAGGATGTGTTCTAGGTGCACGAGAGGTTGTGTAGGATGTGTTCTACGTCTATGAGAGGTTGTGTAGGATGTGTTCTAGGTCCATGAGAGGTTGTGTAGGATGTGTTTTGGGTCCATGAGAGGTTGTGTAGGATGTGTTCTGGGGTCCATGTGAGGTTGTGCAGGATGTGTTCTCGGTCCATCAGTGGTTGTGTAGGATGTGTTCTAGGTCCATGAGAGGTTGTTTAGGATGTCTTCTAGGTCCATAAGAGGTTGTGTAGGATGTGTTCTAGGACTATGAGAGGTAGCGTAGGATGTGTTCTGGGTCTATGAGAGGTTGCGTAGGATGTGTTCTAGGACCATGAGAGGTTGTGTAGGTTGTGTAGGATGTGTTCTGGATCCATGACAGATTGTGTAGGATGTGTTCTAGGTCCATGAGAGGTTGTGTAGGATGTGTTCTGGGTCCATGAGAGGTTGTGTAGGATGTGTTCTAGGTCCATGAGAGGTTGTGTAGGATGTGTTCTAGGTGCACGAGAGGTTGTGTAGGATGTGTTCTAGGTCTATGAGAGGTTGTGTAGGATGTGTTCTAGGTGCACGAGAGGTCGTGTAGGATGTGTTCTGGGTCCATGAGAGGTTGTGTAGGATGTGTTCTAGGTCCATGAGAGGTTGTGTAGGATGTGTTCTAGGTGCACGAGAGGTTGTGTAGGATGTGTTCTAGGTCTATGAGAGGTTGTGTAGGATGTGTTCTAGGTGCACGAGAGGTAGTGTAGGATGTGTTCTAGGTGAACAAGAGGTTGTGTTCTAGGTGCACGAGAGATTGTGTAGGATGTGTTCTAGGTCTATGAGAGGTTGTGTAGAATGTGTTCTAGGTCCATGAAAGGTTGTGTAGGATGTGTTTTGGGTCCATGAGAGGTTGTGTAGGATGTGTTCTAGGTCCATGAGAGGTTGTTTAGGATGTGTTCTAGGTCCATGAGAGGTTGTGTAGGATGTGTTCTGGGTCCATGAGAGGTTGTGTAGGATGTGTTCTAGGTCCATGAGAGGTTGTGTAGGATGTGTTCTAGGTCCATGAGAGGTTGCATAGGATGTGTTCTGGGTCCATGAGAGGTTGTGTAGGATGTGTTCTAGGTCCATGAGAGGTTGTGTAGGATGTGTTCTAGGTCCATCTGAAGTTGTGTAGGATGTGTTCTAGGTCCATGAGAGGTTGTTTAGGATGTGTTCTAGGTCCATGAGAGGTTGTGTAGGATGTGTTCTGGGTCCGTGAGAGGTTGTGTAGGATGTGTTCTAGGTCCATGAGAGGTTGTGTAGGATGTGTTCTAGGTCCATGAGAGGTTGCATAGGATGTGTTCTGGGTCCATGAGAAGGTTGTGTAGGATGTGTTCAAGTTGCACAAGAGGTTATGTTCTAGGTGCACGAGAGGTTGTGTAGGATGTGTTCTAGGTCCATGAGAGGTTGTGTAGGATGTGTTCTGGGTCCATGAGAGGTTGTGTAGGATGTGTTCTAGGTCCATGAGAGGTTGCATAGGATGTGTTCTGGGTCCATGAGAAGGTTGTGCAGGATGTGTTCTAGGTGCACGAGAGGTTGTGTAGGATGTGTTCTACGTCTATGAGAGGTTGTGTAGGATGTGTTCTAGGTCCATGAGAGGTTGTGTAGGATGTGTTTTGGGTCCATGAGAGGTTGTGTAGGATGTGTTCTGGGGTCCATGTGAGGTTGTGCAGGATGTGTTCTCGGTCCATCAGTGGTTGTGTAGGATGTGTTCTAGGTCCATGAGAGGTTGTTTAGGATGTGTTCTAGGTCCATAAGAGGTTGTGTAGGATGTGTTCTAGGACTATGAGAGGTAGCGTAGGATGTGTTCTGGGTCTATGAGAGGTTGCGTAGGATGTGTTCTAGGACCATGAGAGGTTGTGTAGGTTGTGTAGGATGTGTTCTGGATCCATGAGAGATTGTGTAGGATGTGTTCTAGGTCCATGAGAGGTTGTGTAGGATGTGTTCTGGGTCCATGAGAGGTTGTGTAGGATGTGTTCTAGGTCCATGAGAGGTTGTGTAGGATGTGTTCTAGGTGCACGAGAGGTTGTGTAGGATGTGTTCTAGGTCTATGAGAGGTTGTGTAGGATGTGTTCTAGGTGCACGAGAGGTCGTGTAGGATGTGTTCTGGGTTCATGAGAGGTTGTGTAGGATGTGTTCTAGGTCCATGAGAGGTTGTGTAGGATGTGTTCTAGGTGCACGAGAGGTTGTGTAGGATGTGTTCTAGGTCTATGAGAGGTTGTGTAGGATGTGTTCTAGGTGCACGAGAGGTTGTGTAGGATGTGTTCTAGGTGAACGAGAGGTTGTGTTCTAGGTGCACGAGAGATTGTGTAGGATGTGTTCTAGGTCTATGAGAGGTTGTGTAGAATGTGTTCTAGGTCCATGAAAGGTTGTGTAGGATGTGTTTTGGGTCCATGAGAGGTTGTGTAGGATGTGTTTTGGGGTCCATGTGAGGTTGTGTAGGATGTGTTCTGGGTCCATGAGAGGTTGTGTAGGATGTGTTTTGGGGTCCATGTGAGGTTGTGTAAGATGTGTTCTAGGTCCATGACTACCAACTTTTAACCTACTTTAAGATCAATCTAACCCTTCTCTCCTACTCAACCCTCTATTTTTCCATCATCATGTGTTCGTCTCAACATTTCTTGAATGCCCCTAATGTATCTGCCTTTAGCACCACCCATGACAGGGCGTTCCATGCAGCGACTACTCTCTGCCTCTACCATTCCCTCTATACTTCCCTCCAATGGCCTTGAAATTATGCCTCTTGGCATTTGCCATTTCTGCCTGGGAAGAAAACTCTGGCTATCCAGTTGATCTGTGCTTCTTATAGTCTTATACACTTCCATCAAGTCACCCCTCATCCTCCTTCGCTCCAAAGAGAAAAGCCTCAGCTGGCAAAACCTACCTTCACCAGACATGTCCTCTAGTTCAGGCAGCATCCTGGTAAATCTCCTCTGCACCTCACCTAAAGCTTCCACATCCTTCCTGTAATGAGGTGACTGGAACTGAACACAATACTCCCCAAGTGTAGTCTAACTAGGGTTTTGTTAGAGCTGCAACATTACCTCGCGCCTCTTGAACTCAATCCCCTACCTAATGAAGGTGAGCACAACATATGCCTTCTTAACGACCTTAACAACTTACGTGGTAACTTCAAAAGATCTATGGACCTGGATCCCAAGAACCCTCTGTTTCTCCAAATTGCTCAGAATACTACCATTAACTTTGTAATCTGCCTTCAAATTCTCGGTTTTGGGCTTGCTGTTGATCAAGCTCTTGGGCTTCAACTTCACCCGTCCAAAATCAACCACTGTAGAAAGACTGTTTCTACTTACACTGGTTATATTTTCTTTGGATGAAATGGACACAGGCTGGGCTCGACTCTGAGGCTTTACTTTGATCTGCGTTGGTAGCTTGTTACTTGGCTGAAGTTGCCCTTCTTCCAGGTCCTGGTTTTGCAGCTGGGCCACATGCTGAGCCTGGGACACTGGTTGAAATTGGTCGTCCTGTTGGGCTTGGAGCTCTAGCTTGACCTGAGCCTCAGGGTTCAATTGATTATCGACCAGCACCTGAGATCCAAAGTTAGCCCCCTTCTGATTCTTTTGCTGGGTGTCCAGTAGAGATGGGTATTGTGATTCCTGCCCATTTTCATCCCGTGCTTCCTGCTGCTCCAGGTCTTTGGCCTCTTTCAGAGCTTGGGGCTCCAGTGGGACCAGATCTTGAACCTGCTGTTGATCCCCATCTTTGGCCTCTTGTTGATCCAGGATTTATGCCTGCTGTTGATCAAGGCCTTGGGCTTCTTGTTGATCAAGGCCTTGAACCTGCTGTTGATTAAGGCCTTGGGCCTGCTGTTGGAACTTTTGCACATTGGCCTCACTCACAGCATTTCCCTCTTGTGCTTCAGCAGGGATCTCCAATGGAACCTCTGTCTGCTCCTGCTTCTGGCCTGGTTCTTTCTGCTCTGCTTGGGATTGTTTCTGGAGCAGCGAGCAGTGTTCTGTGCCATCAGCCTTCTGTTCAGAAACCAGCTCTACGGCAACCAGCTCTGGCTCAACATCTGCTCTGCCTGGAGACAATTCACAGCTGTGGCCCCATTCTTCTCCACCCAGCCGCCTGCTCGCTGGCTTGGGCTGGAGACAATTTCTACCACTTGGCTGGTCTGAAGGAGACAGAAAGAAAAAAATTTGAAAACAGCTGGCATTTTAAAACACTCAGTAAAAAACAATCTTGGCAGTCAGTGTCAGATGAACTTCCTGACCTTGTGATGCTCAGAATACCATTCAGTTTCGCCTCAAAGACTCAGAGAGGCGTGCAGAAGAATCCATGGCAATGGCACCAGTGACAAGAACACTATGTAGTCAAAGGTTTATTTCCATGATATTATAGAATAACATGGCTCTAATAATGCCATTCCTGATACCGTAACAGGTCAGGGAGCAGCCCAGGGAGAGGGGACCATTTAATGCGGTGAGATGTGAGAAGCCCCAGTGCTACTCCCCTTTCAGACAGGTGATAAAGGCAGATTTATTACAGGCAATCAAATAATGGAGGGTGGGTCAAGAGAAACTGCTTTCAGCGGCAGGAGGGCCCATAACTGGAGGAAAGAGATTGAGGATAATTCTTAAGTTGCCATAAATCTCTTCACTTTGGTTCCAAAGATTCCAGTTCCTGGGTTTGGGCTCAGGCCTCTTGTTCAGTCTGGACTCAGCCTAGGCCTGGGTCAGAGGGGCAGTGAAGTAATTTCTTTTTAACATAGACAGTTGTGATTTAGAATTCACTGTAGCCTGGCCTGCTGAGTTCCTCCAGCATTTTGTGTGCGTTATTTTAGATATTTCCCTGAAGGGTAAACGCCACACGGGAGCTGGACTATAATGTGTGGTTAAAGGTGTAGTTGGGGGGTGGGGTGGAGATACATCTCTACCAAGGGAGGTGTAAGGTGCTCCTTCCCTCCACTAGTCTGCAGGTCACCCTTGGGCAAGGAATAGCACCTGCTTAGCACTCCCGATCAGGGTCACATCAAACCACGGAAGCAGGTGTTGGTTGGTTCTATGAACAGCCGGTGCATATCACAAGTCCTGGTTATACGACCACGGACGCCAGGCAGACAGTGTCTGAAGAGAATTCATAATGTCTAGGGTCACCCGTCTTGTAAAGACACTGCCCCAGAAGAGGTTTGCCATTGCCCACAGTGCCAAAGACCATGATTGCCCACATCATATGGCATGACACATAATGATGATGGTGAAAGGTGTAAGAAAGTAAAATATCCTTTAAACAGAGAGAGAGAGAGCGACATCACAGAATGTTACTGTACAGGGAGAGCTGGGGGGGTGGTCACAGAAAGTTAGCTGTGAGTAATGTAGATAACGACAAAGACAAATGAGATTCTACACACAAAATACTGGAGGAAATCAGCAAGTCAGTCAGCATCTATGGAAATGAATAAACAGTTGACATTTCCGGGCCAAGACCCTACATCAGGACTGGAAAGGGAAGGGGGAAGAAACCAGAATAAAAAAGGTGGGGAGAAGGGAAGGAGGACACGCTGGAAGATTATGTGTGGAGCCAGGTGGGTGGGGGAGCGGGATGAAGTAAGAAGCTGGAAGGTGATAGGTGGAAAAGGTAAAAGGGCTGGAGAAGGAGGAATCTGATAGGAGAGGAGAGTGGACCACAGGAGAAAGGGAAGGAAGAGGGGTACCAGAGGAGGTGATAGGGAGATGTGGAGAAGAGGCCAGAATGGGGAATTGAAGAAGAGGGAAGCAGGAGGGACGAGGTTGTGTAGGATGTGTTCTGGGTCTATGAGAGGTTGTGTAGGATGTGTTCTAGGACCATGAGAGGTTGTGTAGGATGTGTTCTTGGTCCATGAGAGGTTGTGTAGGATGTGTTCTAGGTCCATGAGAGGTTGTGTAGGATGTGTTCTAGGACCATGAGAGGTTGTGTAGGATGTGTTCTGGGGTCCATGAGAGGTTGTGTAGGATGTGTTCTAGGACCATGAGAGGTTGTGTAGGATGTGTTCTAGGACCATGAGAAGGTTGTGTAGGATGTGTTCTAGGACCATGAGAGGTTGTGTAGGATGTGTTCTAGGACCATGAGAGGTTGTGTAGGATGTGTTCTAGGTCCATGAGAGGTTGTGTAGGATGTGTTTTGGGTCCATGAGAGGTTGTGTAGGATGTGTTCTGGGGTCCATGTGAGGTTGTGTAGAATGTGTTCTAGGTCCATGACTACCAACTTTTAACCTACTTTAAGATCAATCTAACCCTTCTCTCCTACTTAACCCTCTATTTTTCCTTCATCATGTGTTCGTCTCAACATTTCTTGAATGCCCCTAATGTATCTGCCTTTAGTACCACCCATGACAGGGCGTTCCATGCACCCACCACTCTCTGCCTCTACCATCCCCTCTATACTTCCCTCCAATGGCTTTGAAATTATGCCTCCTGGCATTTGCCACTTCTGCCTGGGAAGAAAACTCTGGCTATCCAGTTGATCTGTGCTTCTTATAGTCTTATACACTTCCATCAAGTCACCCCTCATCCTCCTTCGCTCCAAAGAGAAAAGCCTCAGCTGGCAAAACCTACCTTCACCAGACATGTCCTCTAGTTCAGGCAGCATCCTGGTAAATCTCCTCTGCACCTCACCTAAAGCTTCCACATCCTTCCTGTAATGCGGTGACTGGAACTGAACACAATGCTCCCCAAGTGTAGTCCAACTAGGGTTTTGTTAGAGCTGCAACATTACCTCGCGCCTCTTGAACTCAATCCCCTACCTAATGAAGGTGAGCACAACATATGCCTTCTTAACCACCTTAACAACTTACTTGGTAACTTCAAGAGATCTATGGACCTGGATCCCAAGAACCCTCTGTTTCTCCAAATTGCTCAGAATACTACCATTAACTTTGTAATCTGCTTTCAAATTCTCGGCTTTGGACTTGCTGTTGATCAAGCTCTTGGGCTTCAACTTCGCCCGTCCAAAATCAACCACTGTAGAAAGACTGTTTCTACTTACACTGGTTATATTTTCTTTGGATGAAATGGACACAGGCTGGGCTCGACTCTGAGGCTTTACTTTGATCTGCGTTGGTAGCTTGTTACTTGGCTGAAGTTGCCCTTCTTCCAGGTCCTGGTTTTGCAGCTGGGCCACATGCTGAGCCTGGGACACTGGTTGAAATTGGTCGTCCTGTTGGGCTTGGAGCTCTGGCTTGGCCTGAGCCTCAGGGTTCAATTGATTATCGACCAGCACCTGAGATCCAAAGTTAGCCCCCTTCTGATTCTTTTGCTGGGTCTCCAGTAGAGATGGGTATTGTGATTCCTGCCCATTTTCATCCCGTGCTTCCTGCTGCTCCAGGTCTTTGGCCTCTTTCAGAGCTTGGGGCTCCAGTGGGATCAGATCTTGAACCTGCTGCTGATCCCCATCTTTGGCCTCTTGTTGATCCAGGCTTTGGGCCTGCTGTTGATCAAGGCCTTGGGCTTCTTGTTGATCAAGGCCTTGAACCTGCTGTTGATTAAGGCCTTGGGCCTGCTGATGGAACTTTTGCACATTGGCCTCACTCACAGCATTTCCCTCTTGTGCTTCAGCAGGGATCTCCAATGGAACCTCTGTCTGCTCCTGCTTCTGGCCTGGTTCTTTCTGCTCTGCTTGGGATTGTGTCTGGAGCAGCGAGCAGTGTTCTGTGCCATCAGCCTTCTGTTCAGAAACCCGCTCTACGGCAACCAGCTCTGGCTCAACATCTGCTCTGCCTGGAGACAATTCACAGCTGTGGCCCCATTCTTCTCCACCCAGCCGCCTGCTCGCTGGCTTGGGCTGGAGACAATTTCTACCACTTGGCTGGTCTGAAGGAGACAGAAAGAAAAAAATTTGAAAACAGCTGGCATTTTAAAACACTCAGTAAAAAACAATCTTGGCAGCCAGTGTCAGATGAACTTCCTGACCTTGTGACGCTCAGAATACCATTCAGTTTCGCCTCAAAGACTCAGAGAGGCGTGCAGAAGAATCCATGGCAATGGCACCAGTGACAAGAACACTATGTAGTCAAAGGTTTATTTCCATGATATTATAGAATAACATGGCTCTAATAATGCCATTCCTGATACCGGAACAGGTCAGTGAGCAGCTGGCCCAGGGAGAAGGGACCATTTAATGCGGTGAGATGTGAGAAGCCCCAGTGCTACTCCCCTTTCAGAGAGGTGATAAAGGCAGATTTATTACAGGCAATCAAATAATGGAGGGTGGGTCAAGAGAAACTGCTTTCAGCGGCAGGAGGGTCAATAACTGGAGGAAAGAGATTGAGGATAATTCTTAATTTGCCATAAATCTCTTCACTTTGGTTCCTGAGATTCCAGTTCCTGGGTTTCTGCTCAGGCCTCTTGTTCAGTCTGGACTCAGCCTAGGCCTGGGTCAGAGGGGCAGTGAAGTAATTTCTTTTTAACATAGACAGTTGTGATTTAGAATTCACTGTCGCCTGACCTGCTGGGTTCCTCCAGCACTTGGTGTGTGTGTTGTGGGTTGGAAGCTAAATATGCTTGACCCTGATGGACTGAGAGAGACACAACCTCCACCTACTGGCTGTTTATTAACACGTAAACCAGTAAGGGAAAAAAAAGAATTGAATCTGCCTGATGGGTCCATTTCTTGCCAGATGTCTTGCTATTTCTTCTTTAATGATAGCTTTCAAGCATCACGCTCAACCTGTGAAGTAACATTCTGGGAGTATTGCACAAGGACTCCCAAGTCCCTTGGCATCTCTGATTTTTTTTTTTTGGAAGTTCAAAAATTTGTTTTATTTAGCAAGGAGCCAAACCAATGACTAGAGATCAATACGCTTCACCTAGGTACATGTTCTTCAACTACGATTTCCTCTATTTATGCCTCTTCTTCCTCCCTTTGAAAGGTTCATACCTCTTCGGCTAATGAATTGTCGTCCTCGAGATGCAATTCTCCCCATTTGTGGCTAAAGTCGTACTCTCCTCAAAGGTTTACAGACCTTTGCGAAGTGGCCCTTCTTTCCACAGCTGGAATAGGTAGCTTCTCGGGCCGGGCAGCGTTTCCGGGGGTGCTTCTCGAGTCTGCCGAAGTAGCACTTTGCGGACTCGCGACTGGCAGCAGCCGAGGTCGATTCGCCGGTGGGTTGCAGGGTCTGCGGCGCCCACGAGGCTGTCGGGGGATCGCACGTCTGGACAACCTCAGAGTTGTGCAGAGCGGCCTCCAGCGTGTCGGCCAGTTTGATCGCCGAACTTAAGGTAAGATCGGCTTTTTCCAACAGCCGCTGGCGCACATACACTGACCTGGTCCCCATGGTGAAGGCGTCTCTCACTAGGAGTTCTGCATGCTGCGCCGCCGTCAGCTCCTGGCAATTGCAGGCTCGCATGAGTGTCAGTAGGGCCCAGACAAACTCAGCACTTGATTCCCCGGGCCGTTGTTGCCGTGTCGCTAAGCGATGTTGCACGTAGACGCTGTTTATCGGCCGCAAGTATTGTCCTTTGAGGGCGCTCATCGCGCCGTCGTAGCTCGGCTGGTCTCTGATCAGCGAATAGACCCGTGGACTGACCCTGGAGAGTAGAACTCTGCGCTTCGCTACGAGATCAGTCACTTTAATCTCCTCTAGATACGCTTCAAAGCGGGGCAGCCAGAGTTCGAAAGCGTTTCCAGCTTCAGGCGTTTGCGGATCGAGGTCTAACCTGTCGGGTCTCAGAGTGTGTTCCATGCTTTAAAATGTGCAGCGAATGAAATTGAAGCACCTTCAATAACTCCAAAAGGTTGAGGTTGGGTAAAATACTGCAAGGCTGTTATTCGCTGTACAACAATACGACCTCCATGGTGAGTGCCTGCCCCTGGACTGAGGGGGAGGGGCAAGACGAAATCACCTTTATTCAGGACCTGTGGGAGGAGCCACAGGGGTAGTCAGCAGAGGGCCGTGTCCACACAGTTAACCCAGTTACAACATGCATATGGTTTACCACAGCATCCAGCTGTCTCTGTGGCTCAGAAGTCTTAATCGGCACCTCTGATTTTTGAACCTTCTCCCCATTTAGATAATAGCCTGCACTGTTGCTCCTTTTACAAAAATGCATTATTATACATTTCCCAACACTGTACTCAATCTGCCACTTTTTTGCCCAGTCTTCCAATTTTTCTAAGTTCTGTTGCAATGGCATTGCTTCCTCAGCACTGCCTATCCCTCGACCTATCTTCGTATCATCCTGCAAACTTTGTCACAAAGCCATGAATTCCATTATCCAAGTCATTGGCAAACAGTGTGAAAAGTAGTGATCCTAACACTGACCCCTTTGGAACACCACTAGTCACTGGCAGCCAACCAGAAAAGGTCCTTTTTATTCCTGCTTGCTACCTTCTACCTGCCAGCAATTCCTCTATCCATGCCAGTATCTCTCCTATAACACCATAGGATTTTATCTTGTTAAGCAGCCTCGTGTGAGGCACGTTACAAAATGCCTTCTGAAAATCCACGTAAATGACATCCATTGCCTCTCCTTTGTCCACCCTGCTTGTTACTTCTTTGAAGAATTCCAACAGATTTGTCAGGCGAGATTTCCCTTTACAGAAATCATGCTTACTTTGAATTCTTTTATCATTAGTCTCCAAATAGTATCCCCAAACCTCAACCACTGAGGTTAAGCTAACTGGCCTATAATTTCCTTTCTTTTGACTTCCTCCGTTCTTAAAGAGTAGAGTGACATTAGCCATTTTCCAGGCTTCCTGGACCATGCCAGAATCAGGTAGTTCTTGAAAGATCATGACCAATGTATCCATTATCTCTTCAGCAACCTCTTCCAGGACTCTGGAATGTAGTCCACCTGATCCAGGTGACTTATCCATCTTAAGACCTTTCAGTTTGCGTAGCACTTTTTCCTGTTTAATAGCAATGACAGTCTCTCCTGCTCCCTGATACTCATGGACTTCTGGCACACTGCTAGTGTCTTCCACAGTAAAGACTGAAGCAAAGTACTTATTAAGTTCATCTGCCATTTCTTTGTCCCCCATTACTACCTGACCAGCATCACTTTCCAGTGGTGGCAATCAACTCTTGCCTCCTGTATAGGTAAGTGTGTGGGTCTGAAAATTGGTATGGCAAGGAAATGGTTAACAAGTAGGAATTTGTGGGTCTGTCCTGTTCTGAAAGTCAACCCGCGTGTTGTGCAAATTGACCCTTGATACGAAATAAGGGGAGAACAATGTGACTCTGGTTTGCCGGATAACATGGTCTGAAAGCAAGCTAAAAGTGCTGATTGTGTAAAAGTAATTAATCACCTTGTCTCTAAAGAATGTTTTTTTTTTCCTTGTTTAGTTGTAAGCTTAATAGGCTGCAATATCCCTGGAGAGGCAAAGGCTGATTGTTGAAGGTCACCCGACCGAGAGGTTAGGGTCGTGTAAATGTCAGATTGGATGCTTGGCCCCTTCCAGCTGGATTGGGAGGTGGCGATAGTGCTATAAATGTGGGCAAGTTCTTTCTTGGGCAGACCACTCGCCTGGGTCCCAGCTTCGGGCCGAGCAGCTGAACCGGTGCCAAGGACCTCCACCCTAGCTAGTCCACGGTCAGTCACCTGCTTCAGGGACCACGCAGACGTTGCTAAGTATACTCGGCGGTGTCGACCACTAGGGGTTGTTTAAGTTAGCCCTTCCTATTAGTGGTGTAATTTCTCACAACTCTCTATTGTCGTCTCTGTATTAACAATAAAGTGAGTCTTGGAGGAACTACCGAGTCTGGGTCCATTTGTTCAAGCGAAACCAAATAGTTGCAGCATCCACCTGTCACAGTTATTCTTATTGGGTATCAGTTTTGTGAAACAATTGGTGTAGTTGGCAGGATTTGTGGATTGCTGCCAATGTTTCGCTGGAACAAGGAGGTTGCCCCGGAACAATATCGCATACCTGGGTGGACAGGCAATACTGATGGGTTTGCTGCACTTGCTAACACCCTTGCTAAATTGGGACTTCCCATAAATTGGGATGATCGCCTAGATCATCCTGGCAAGAAATTGGGAAGTAAGATGGCTAGATTGTTGTGAGAAATAAATTTTCCATCGAAATGAGGTTCTCATACTGATGGCTGTTGGCTGTTGGCTGCTGGCCACAGGCCACAGCCTTGCACCAACAGTTAGAAAGGACCCGTGAAGTGGAACAAGAAAAGGATAAATTGAGGGATTTAGATTAGATTAGATTCGATTATGAGGACGTGCGGTCCTCTTTTATTGTCATTTAGTAATGCATGCATTAAGAAATGATACAATTTTCCTCCAGAATGATATCACAGAAACACAAGACAAACTAAGACTGAAAAACTGACAAAAACCACATAATTATAACATATAGTTACATCAGTGCAAAGCAATACCATAATTTGATCGAGAACAGACCATGGACACGGTATAAAAAAGCCTCAAAGTCTCTCGAAAGTCCCATCATCTCACGCAGATGGTAGAAGGAAGAAAAACTCTCCCTGCCATGAGCTTCCAGCGCCGCAAACTTGCCGATGCAGCACCCTGGAAGCACCCGGCCGCAGCCGACTCTTGAGTCCGTCCGAAAACTTTGAGCCTCCGACACCGAGCACCGAGCACCATCTCTGCCGAGCGCTTCGACCCCAGCCCCAGCAATAGGCAAAGCCGAGGATTTGGGACCTTCCCCTCCGGAGATTCTCGATTGCACAGTAGCAGTGGCAGCGAAGTGGGCATTTCAGAAGCTTCTCTGGATGTTCCTCTGAGCTTCTCACGTCTGTCTCCATCAAATCAGGATTGTGCATGGTATGAAGTGAATGCTTGGAAGGAGAGGTGCTCAGTAATGACTGAGGTGGTGAGGACCAGTCAGAATAGGGCACAGGAAGCTGAGGAGAAGGGAATTAAGATGGCATGTAGGCTAGTGCAAATCAAACATCAGGAGGCGGCCCACTGCCAGAATTATACCCCCTGATCCCATGAAGATAAGATCGAAGTGGCTATCCAGGGGAGACCCAGACATCTGGGATGGGGATATATGGTATGATGATAATGATAATGGGTCCTTTGGTGAGGGGGAAACTGCTTTTGCCCCAGAACCATTGCAGGCTCGGCCTGCTGTGGTGACTTCTCAGAAAAATGTCCATGGGCAGCCAGGAGTACAGACTCTTGAGTACAAGAAGTATAATGATAAGGAGCTATCTGAGATGGCTGCTCGTTTTAAACGAAGGTCTGGAGAATCACTGACTGAATGGTTCCTCTGCTTGTGGGGTGATGGAGGTGCTAGTATAACCTTTTATCCTGAAGAACTAGCAAGGCTAGGGTCTTTAACCTCGAATTCTCGTATTAATATTGATATTCTTGTATTTGGAGTATTATGTGCAGTTTTGGTCACCAAATTACAGGAAGGATATTAATAAGGTTGAAAGAGTGCAGAGAAGTTTTACAAGGATGTTGCTGGGACTTGAGAAACTCAGTTACAGAGAAAGGTTGAATAGGTTAGGACTTTATTCCCAGGAGCTTAGAAGAATGAGGGGAGATTTGATAGAGGTTTATAAAATTATGACAGGTATAGATAGAGTGAATGCAAGCAGGCTTTTTCCACTGAGGCTGAGGGAGGAAAAAACCAGAGGACATGGGTTAAGGGTGAATGGGGAAAAGTTTAAAGGGAACATTAGAGGGGGCTTCTTCACACAGAGAGTGGTGGGAGTGTGGAATGAGCTGCCAGACGAGGTGATAAATGCGGGCTCACTTTTAACATTTAAAAACTTGGACAGATACATGGATGAGAGGTGTGTGGAAGGATATGGTCCGTGTGCAGGTCAGTGGGACGAGACAGAAAAATGGTTCGGCACAGCCAAGAAGGGCCAAAAGGCCTGTTTCTGTGCAGTAATGTTCTATGGTTCTATGGTAATACTGAGTTACGCCAATTTCCCCACGCACATAGGTTCTTTTTTCAAGTGTTGGAGGCTGTTAAGAAGATATTCCTGCACCCTCTTGATTGGGATTCACTGGTTCAGGGGAACTGGGAGACTGCCGCTGAAGGCATTCACCGTTTAAGACAACAGGCCCTGGTCAACAGGATGTATGGGGACTGGGACGCATGGTGGTGACTGGGTCGGGGTCCCGACCAAGGTGTGGTCAGTCGCCTCCTTTATTCGGGGTGTGGTTCTCGCTATATTGGGGCCCTTAGTTCAGGAGGATGTGGAGGGCGTGACTAATGCCTTGGCGAACCTTTCAGACTTGCAGGTGGTTGAAACCTGAGTCCGTTCGACATGGCTAACGAATGCTGGAGGGGAAGGTACTAATGGTACCAATGGGACTAGGAAACCTGCCCTGAGGCGCAGGGAGATGTTCACTACCCTTTTGAAAGCAGGCGTCAGTAAGGAGAAGATTGACGGTGTCCCGACTAGTGTATTGTATGTTATGTATCATGAGCACATGGACTCTTGCATGGGAAGACGCCGGCTGCCCTTTCTGCTCCTCCTGCCTCCTCACTCTACCCATCGTAAACTGAATTGCAGGATGTAGTGAAAAAGGCCACACGGGAGGAGACAGGGAAATGGCGGCCTCCCAACCCCTCCCGGACCTAGGGGGGTGACCGGGTTCCCTCGACATATAAGATCACTTCGATGTGGACCCAGGGGTGGGGGGGACCTTATGTACCTATAGTGGTCCACTGGGCTAAGGGAAATGATCAACGGTTTGCTGTTCTGGTGGATACGGGAGCAGAACACACTGTGGTCCCGGCGATCCCGACAAGTGGAGGGGCCCCGAGTATAACATTGAAGGGATGTGGGCTGCCCTTACCAGGGCCCGGGAAGTAACAGTGCCTGTAACGATCGACAAAAATGTCCCGCGTTCTGTATCTGTCCTGATTGCTGTGACCACCGAGTGTATTTTAGGAATGAATGTGTTACGGGGAATGCAAGTGAAGACCTCGAAAGGGACCTTCAGGTTTGGGACTCGGAGCATGCGGGTGGTAGTCGGAAGGGCTAAGTGGGAGCCCCTGTTTATCCCTCCACCGATGCAGAAAGTGTCGGTTCCACAATACCGGATCCCGGGAGGTCACAAGGAAATAACTGATACTATTGCCTCCTTGGAGCAAGCTGGGGTTATTCAACTCGCCACGTCCCCACACAACAGCCCGGTCTGGCCGGTAAAGAAACCAGACGGGTCCTGGCGAATGACTGCTGACTATCGACGATTGAATCGATACTCTTCCCCGTTGAGTTCTGCTGTACCTGACATAGTGACGCTGGTAGGTGATATTTCGGATGATGCAGATGGTTGATGGTACGCTGTTATTTATCTGGCCAGCACCTTCCTTTCGATCCCCTTGGAGGAGGAATCACAAGAGCAGTTCGCTTTCACCTGGAACGGTCGGCAATATACCTTTACCCGTTTGCCACAGGAAAATGTTCCTAGTCCTACCTTATGCCACGGGATAGTGGCACGTGATTTGGAGACCTGCGCACTGCCCCCTGACGTCAGAATACACCACTATATCGAAGATGTTAAGTTACAGGGACCTGACGAGGAGAGTGTGGCAGAGGCGCCGGGGTCCCTGTTACAGTGTGTGTGAGAGAGGGGATGGGCTGTGAATGAAGATAAGGTTCAAGGCCCCAGTCAATCCGTGACGTTTCTGGGGAGCCACTGGCATGCTGGGGAGAGGATTATACCGGAGAAGGTACAAAATAAAATACAAGCCACAGCTACCCCCACTAATCAGCAAGAAGCCCTGCGCTTTGTGGGGGTATTGGGATATTGGAGAAGACACATTCCTCATTTGACGCTCCTACTGAAACCATTGTACGCAGTCACTCATAAGAAGAGCGAATTCACATGGGGAGATGAGGAACAGTACACCCCGTTTGAACGACAGCTCTTGGCTTGCTACTGGGCCCTGGTGGAAACGGAG
This sequence comes from Mobula birostris, assembly GCF_030028105.1. Lineage (NCBI taxonomy): Eukaryota > Metazoa > Chordata > Chondrichthyes > Myliobatiformes > Myliobatidae > Mobula > Mobula birostris. The sequence continues at coordinate 46,936,567 of NC_092389.1, read as the reverse complement.
TCCATCACGGGATCGGACCCCACGGTGTTGCGACCCGATTTGCCTGTTACGTCCTGGGTGCTCGCCCCAGATACGAAGGTGAGACAGGGGCGCGCACGGCAGACATCCATAGCGAGGTGGAAATGGTATAAACAGGACCGGGCCGTTAAATGATCCGAAGGACTCAACCGTCTTCATGAACAAGTAGCTAGATTACCTATGACAGCGGGAACCGAGGAAGAGAAGGCGGCTCCCCCTCTCGAACCCTCCCCCATTCGATGGGGCCGGCCGTACGAGGAACTGACATCGGATGAAAAGGCTAGTGCCTGGTTTACGGATGGCTGGAGCCGTTGGATGTCAGGGCGCCAACAGTGGAAGGCCGCTGCTCTGCGACCCTCGGACAGGACTCAGTTAATACAAAAAGGAGAGGGCGGATCAAGTCAGCTGGCAGAACCTGTAGCGGTTACCCTGTCCTTTTCACTCCCCACCAAGGAAATTCGACCAACGCGTGGGCAGTGGCCAATGGAATGGCTATCTGGATGGTGAGTTGGCAGATGCACCAGTGGACAGTTCATAATAAACCTATCTGGGGCAAGGAATATTGGCAACAGATATGGCAGGAGGCGCAAAGGTGCGACATTTATGTGTATCATGTGAATGCTCACCAAAAGGACATTAGCCCTACGACGCTCCACAATAATCAAGTAGACGGATTGGTTGCGGTATCTGCTATTACAGTGCCTGTAGTTAGATGGGCCCACGAACAGTCCGGCCATCTCGGGGAGAAGGGGACGTGAGAGTGGGGATGATACCATGGGATATCTTTGACAGTGGATGACTGTCGGACTATTGTGTCAGAGTCCTATTTGCCAGCAAGTTTAGCCTCACTCTGCCCCACGTGAGCCTTTCACACACACTAAGAGAGGCTCTGTACCGGACAAAGTATGGCAGATTGATTACATTGGGTTCTTGCCCCACATTAGAATGATAAATCTGTGTTGACAATGGTGGACACCTATTCCGCATTCCTGCTGGCCAGACCCTTCCCCAGAGCCGGTCAGGAACCCACCATCTGAGGGGTAGAGAACCTGACGTCACCTTATGGCACAGCCGAGGAAATACAGTCAGATACTGTAATGGATCCCATTTTACAGGGCAACAGATCCAGGATCAGGTGAAAGATTAAGGTATTTATTGGGTCAACCATATTCCTTATTACCCCAGGCAGCTGGTTTGACTGACCGATTGAATGGACTTTTGAAGTAGCAGATTCGACTGATGACCCCCACCCACACTATGAAAGGATGGCATTCAGTACTGCAACAAGCAGTGAACGTTCTGCACAATCAACCACAAACGGGGGGTTCCCCTATTTCCCGTTTGATTCAGACTTACCCTGTGGCTTTAGAGGGGCTCCCACGAGTGAGATAAGTGAGGTAGCTAGTAAAGTATGGGTGACAGGGCCAAGAGGGGAACGACAGAAGGGGGAAGTTGTAGCCCCCGCACAGGGAAACACTCGGTGGGTCGCTATAGAAGGACAGGAAGAATTGCAAGGTTTAAATTCCGAACGCCTGACAGCTCGGAACTAGAACTAATGTTTTCTTGTGTATTACAGACCGATGGCTGGAGTGCTGCTCTGGTACATTGGTCTACTAGGGGCACTTCAGGGGAAGACCCTAGGGTCTGAGATTGGAACCCCTCCCCAGCCAATCGTAACAGAAAGCGGAACCTTACACGATCAATATAGGCCATCTCCCAGATCAATGAGTGATACAGATGCTCTTTCTGAGGCGCGGAGAAAACACCCTCGGTCCATGGGTCACAGTCCGGAGTCGCGGATTCCCTCTGCTGTTCCCCTCCGTCGAATAGTTTGGGAGGAGGAGGTCTGGACGGTGCGACCACATCGAAGGATGGAGGACTTTGATGATCGTACCGAGCATCGAAATATGTTTTTGAGACTGAGTTATGAATGTGCTGTACGATTGAAGATATCAAAGTGTTGGGTGTGTTCAATGGGTAATATGGATTAGTCGTTATAATAGTTACTGTGCATGCGGTTAAGTCAATGTGTGCTGCTGTAATTGCTTTCAGGCGTCTGTGATCCGCCATACCAGAGTCGGAGTGGAGTGTGCAGGTAAGTGTGTGGGTCTGAAAATTGGTACGGCAAGCAAATGGTTAACAAGTAGGAATTCGTGGGTCTGTCCTGTTTTGAAGGTCTACCGTGTGTTGGGCAAATAGACCATTGATACCAGATAAGGGGAGAACAATGTGACTCTGGTTTGCCGGATAACATGGCTTGAAAGCAAGCTAAAAGTGCTGATTGTGTAAAAGTAATTAATCACCTTGTCTCTACAGAATGTTTTTTTTTACCTTGTTTAGTTGTAAGCTTAATAGGCTGCAATGTCCCTGGGGAGGCGAAGGCTGATTGTTGAGGGTCACCCGACCGAGAGGTTAGGGTCGTGTAAATGTCAGATTGGATGCTTGGCCCCTTCCAGCTGGATTGGGAGGTGGAGATAGTGCTATAAATGTGGGCAAGTTCTTTCTTGGGCAGACCACTCGCCTGGGTCCCAGCTTCGGGCCGAGCAGCTGAACCGGTGGGAAGGACCTCCACCCTAGCCAGTCCACGGTCGATTGCCTGATTCAGGGACCACGCAGACGTTGCTAAGTATACTCGGCGGTGTCGACCACTAGGGGTTGTTTAAGTTAGCCCTTCCTATTAGTGGTGTAGGTGCTGTACAATATAAAGCATTTCTCGCAACTCTCTATTTTAAGTGTTTGTGCACGAAGAGATTGAACTTTGATAAGTGTGGCGCCTTTTATATGTTATTCTCTATTAATTATATAGTTGCGGTAATATCTATAAACTGTAAAACTTTTAATCATTTCTGGTGTATTGTCTGTTATTTGGGCGGGGTGGGGTACATCACACAGCATCCACACAAACTAATTACCCAGTTTGGCCGGGGCTGAGGTCTGTATCCCCTAGACGACAGCGAGCTGAGCGACCCTGAGGCTGGCCAGGGTGGCTACGTAACAATAAAGTGAGTCTTGGAGGAACTACTGTACCAAGTCTGGCTCCATTTGTCCAAGCGAAACCAAATAGTTACAGCACCTAGCATCTGCAGAATTCCTCGTGTTTACGTAGATGCAGCACCCACCCGTCATGGTTATTCTTATCCCCTGCTCTCACTGAGAAGACTTAAGTGTCTGAGATCTTCCTGCCCGGTACAACACAGGTTTGGTCCACAATCGCGCTGTTTCTGTTTCACCTTGGCAGTGCAGTCCGCTGTAGGCAGTTGTTCCCGCACGCCTCGGCTCCTCGGAACCAGATCCCCAACACCTTCCGGTGGTCGGAGCTGACCTGACGGCGAGGGGACACGGGACCGGTCACCCGTCTTTCGCCGAGCTCCCGATCACGGCCCAGCCACTGTAAAGTTTGATTAGTTGTGAGTGTCCGTTCCGACACGTGAAGACCGGGCCAAGACCGGGCCAAGGAACAGAATCCGGCCAGTGATGATGAAGAATGACTCTGTTCACCGACACAGAATAGCAGCAAACCGGAGGAAGAGTAGTAGGAGCAGAACATGGATCACCGTTCCACCAGGGGATCACCTGCCCCAAACGCGCGAGCACTTGTACTTCCATGGATCCCAACATCACGTGCCGGACGAAAAACCGGATTGGATCCCCAAACAACTCATCCATTCTGTCCCTCACACAGCCCCTACCCTTCTAAAGTAAATACGACCAGCTACATTTGTAACCAAAATCACAGTGCAGGAACATTCCTTCTCCCAGCAGCAGAAATTGCATTTCCCTTTAACACGAACGATCTACAAAAGGAATTATATTCGTTTTCTTTTGCGCAAGGCATTGTGGTATGTAAATAAGGGGGCGTGGCGTGATCAAGCACAGGCTGAACTTCCTGGTTTTCTTTCCGGTGTGTTGTCTGTTCCGGAGAACAAAACCTGAGTCAGACCGAGATGGGAAATGGTGGCAACACTCAGACCATAAAATGCGGAAGGCAACTGGCCCCTCGTGCCTGACCTCCTTCAATAAACTCTTGGCTACTCTGACCTGACCTCAGCTCCTCTTTCCTTCCTGCTGGGTATAACCCTTCATTCTCCTACAGACCATAAATCCACTTCCCTCACCCTGGGATGCAGAGAGAGTTCACCTGCTTTGTGCAGTTCCACCAGACTCTAACCCACCGCTACCTTGTACTGCAGGACTCGGGCAATCCGTTCAGATTTCAGGACGCCGTCTTCGACGAGTTCAGAGTTCGAGGCCTCGTGCTCGGTGATCAGCAGGTCCTTGGGGGTCGAGGATAAGGATCGAGTCAGAAGTCCGGAAGCTGGTCGGAGGCCCGAGTCTGAATATATCGCTGAGATCACCAGGGAAGTGGAAGCCCTATATCTGCGAGCCCGAATCCGAGACTCAGTCTGCTGGAAGATAGCTTGTCATGATGTATGTGTGAGGGAGGGAGGTTGGGGCTTGTTTTTCTGTTGCTGTTTTGTTGCTTGTTGTGTTCCGTGTTGTTCGGCCGAGCATTGTGGGTTTGATATGTTGTCGTTGGCATGTGTGGCGACACTTGCAGGCTGCCCCCAGCACATCCTTAGTTGTTGCTTGTGAATGCAAACGGCACGTTTCACTGTATGCTTTCATGTACATGTGATAAATAAACTTGTATCTTGAACCTTCAGCCACTGCATTCTTCCAGCATTTTGTACTTTGTCCAGATTCCAGCACCTGCAGTCTGGTTTGCCTTTGTGAGAGGGCGTAGTAGTGGACTAATCTGGCAAATGGAAATGATAGATGAGAGGGCATTTTTCAGCAACAATGATAAATCTGTAAAGAACGGCAAAAACAATCTAGAGCGTAAGATGTACTCTGGTTTACGACTGGTTTTATCCACCTAGGATACGAGTTACTTGAAGAAGGTGTGCGAGTGATTGAAGGAGCAGCGAGAATGAGTATAAACCAATAAAAGAAGCAATTCCCAAAACAAAATCCAGGGAGGTTGAGCAGCGTACAGAGTAGGCTGAACCGAAGAGAGGGCGGCTTACAATAAATACTGAGAGCTCCACAGAGGGAAGACTTGGTCCAACGAGAAACTGAAGACACTGCCACTGTGTGGAGGCAGGAGATGTGTACTGTTCTAAGTCAGGGCTCTCAACCTTTCTTATGCTATGGAAGCTTCCCATTGAGAGGTCCATGGACCCCAGGTTGGGAACTGCTGAAGACTTGACATCTACCTTTGCAGAAGTTAATGCTAATACCAACGCCACCCTATCTCTATCTCCCACAATTTTATATACTTTAGTCATCTTCCCTCTTAGGTCCTAAATCCCCCACCACCAGGTTCAAGAACAACTACTCTCCTTAAAATATTCAGTTATCGACGCAACTGGTTAAAACCCTGGTCACTTCGATTTAGCAACACTGTGAGCACTTTGCTCTCAATCTGAGCTTTATTTTGTTCTGGTTGTGCTTCCTTGTAAAAAACTGTGTATGATTGATGTGAATACAGCTCATCTGATGCCCCGTGTCTGTGATGCTGCAGCAAGCGTTTCATTGCGCCTGTGTTCATACATGTACTTGTGTGTGTGAGACAGTGAGCTCGACTTTGACTTTGATGCTCTATCTGAATGTTCTGGGCATACGCAGGATGTTCTGCTGTGGTGGAGTGCAGCCCTGTCCTCTCGTTCCAGGTGGAGGAAGTACTGAGTAGGGGCCCCGTTGAGCAGAGATCCATTCGGCAATGGTTGGCCAGAATGTGTTTGCAGTCCTGAGAAGAGGAAGGTAATGTTCCAGCTGGGATGTAGCCTGAATGGTGGTGAAGCAGCTGATCTTTGTGCCTCTTCAACACTCTTACTCAAGAATTGATTTTTTTTTAATTGACTCTCGTCTTATTTCTTCAGTAGTTAAATGTGAATATGACTCTATAACCATTTCGGACCATGCTCCACTTAAGCTTTCTATTAAATTATTGGCCAATGCTCATAACAATAGACAATGGCGTTTGAATTCGCTGTTGCTTCAGGACTTAGATTTTGTTAACTTCATGAACGAACAGATTGATTTTTTTTTTCACAATTGTTACGTAACCGGCAACAATGAATATTAATCGAGACTGGTTTTATAAAAACAACCAAACATTTATTAAACACATATGAACGATAAGGGGCAAAAAACACAAAAGAAAACTTTAACCGGAGGTTAACAGGTATGCAGTTGTTCACCAACTCGCCACTCGGCTCTGGTTCTTAAGGCGTTAAATGCGGAAACAGTTCTTAAAGCGATAACTTCGAAAGTCCAACACGTTTACACATTCAATTGGGAGCGACTTCTCTGCAGAAGGATTTCTTCACCGACGCACCTTTACTGCCGGTTCTGTCACTGGATTCCCGATGCCGGAAATAAACAGTTTAAATCAACTGACTTTAAATTTCTTTCAGAGAGAGAGAGAGAGCGAGAGAGCCTTTGTGCATGAACTCATTGCGCTATTGCAAGAGTTATCTCAATGCAGGTTCTCTCCAACAAAGACTCAGTAAGGTCGATCCTTTATTAAACTGCCAACCGATGCCGACTTCTCTCGATCCCTCACTTCGATGAATTCTTCACTCTCCCTTCAAAAGTCAACGAGACTTGGAAGAGCAAATCTGCAGAGAGATAGCAGGCAACTGCAGGAAACATAAAGTTGTGGTGGTAGGGGATTTTAATTTTCCATACATTGATTGGGACTCCCATACTGTTAGGGGTCTAGATGGTTTAGAGTTTGTAAAATGTGTTCAGGAAAGTTTTCTAAATCAATATATAGAGGGACCAACTAGAGAGGATGCAATATTGGATCTCCTGTTAGGAAATGAGTTAGGACAAGTGACAGAAGTCTGTGTAGAGGAGCACTTTGGTTCCAGTGATCATAACACCATTAGTTTCAATTTGATCATGGACAAGGATAGATCTGGTCCTAGGGTTGAGGTTCTGAACTGGAAGAAGGCCAAATTTGAAGAAATGAGAAAGGATCTAAAAAGCGTGGATTGGGACAGGTTGTTCTCTGGCAAGGATGTGATCGGTAAGTGGGAAGCCTTCAAAGGGGAAATTTTGAGAGTGCAGAGTTTGTATGTTCCTGTCAGGATTAAAGGCAAGGTGAATAGGAATAAGGAACCTTGGTTCTCAAGGGATATTGCAACTCTGATAAAGAAGAAGAGGGAGTTGTATGAAATGTATAGGAAACAGGGGGTAAATCAGGTGCTTGAGGAGTATAAGAAGTGCAAGAAAATACTTAAGAAAGAAATCAGGAGGGCTAAAAGAAGACATGAGGTTGCCTTGGCAGTCAAAGTGAAGGATAATCCAAAGAGCTTTTACAGGTATATTAAGAGCAAAAAGATTGTAAGGGATAAAATTGGTCCTCTTGAAGATCAGAGTGGTTGGCTATGTGCGGAACCAAAGGAAATGGGGGAGATCTTAAATAGGTATAGGAAGCTGGCATGAAATCTATGGAATTGAGGGAATCAAGTAGTGAGACCATGGAAACTGTACAGATTGAAAAGGAGGAGGTGCTTGCTGTCTTGAGGAAAATTAAAGTGGATAAATCCCCGGGACCTGACAGGGTGTTCCCTCGGACCTTGAAGGAGACTAGTGTTGAAATTGCAGGGGCCCTGGCAGAAATATTTAAAATGTCGCTGTCTACGGGTGAGGTGCCGGAGGATTGGAGAGCGGCTCATGTTGTTCCGTTGTTTAAAAAAGGATCGAAAAGTAATCCGGGAAATTATCGGCCAGTAAGTTTAACGTCGGTAGTAGGTAAGTTATTGGAGGGAGTACTAAGAGACAGAATCTACAAGCATTTGGATAGACAGGGACTTATTAGGGAGAGTCAACATGGCTTTGTGCGTGGTAGGTCATGTTTGACCAATCTATTGGAGTTTTTCGAGTAGGTTGCCAGGAAAGTGGATGAAGGGAAGGCAGTGGATATTGTCTACATGGACTTCAGTAAGGCCTTTGACAAGGTCCCGCATGGGAGATTAGTTAGGAAAATTCAGTCGCTAGGTATACATGGAGAGGTGGTAAATTGGATTAGACATTGGCTCAGTGGAAGAAGCCAAAGAGTGGTAGTGGAGAATTGCTTCTCCGAGTGGAGGCCTGTGACTAGTGGTGTGCCACAGGGATCAGTGCTGGGTCCATTGTTATTTGTCATCTATATCAATGATCTGGATGATAATGTGGTAAATTGGATCAGCAAATTTGCTGATGATACAAAGATTGGAGATGTAGTAGACACTGAGGAAGGTTTTCAGAGCCTGCAGAGGGACTTGGACCAGCTGGAAAAATGGGCTGAAAAATGGCAGATGGAGTTTAATACTGGCAAGTGTGAGGTATTGCACGTTGGAAGGACAAACCAACGTAGAACATACAGGGTTAATGGTAAGGCACTGAGGAGTGCAGTGGAACAGAGGGATCTGGGAATACAGATACAAAATTCCCTAAAAGTGTCGTCACAGGTAGATAGGGTCGTAAAGAGAGCTTTTGCTACATTGGCCTTTATTAATCAAAGTATTGAGTATAAGAGCTGTAATGTTATGATGGGGTTGTATAAGGCATTGGTGAGGCCGAATCTGGAGTATTGTATTCAGTTTTGGTCACCAAATTACAGGAAGGATATTAATAAGGTTGAAAGAATGCAGAGAAGGTTTACAAGGATGTTGCCGGGATTTGAGAAACTCAGTTACAGAGAAAGGTTGAATAGGTTAGGACTTTATTCCCTGGAGCGTAGAAGAATGAGGGGAGATTTGATAGAGGTATATAAAATTATGATGGGTACAGATAGAGTGAATGCAAGCAGGCTTTTTCCACTGAGGCAAGGGGAGAAAAAAACCAGAGGACATGGGTTAAGGGTGAGAGGGGAAAAGTTTAAGGGGAACATTAGCCGGGGCTTCTTCACACAGAGAGTGGCGGGAGCATGGAATGAGCTGCCAGACGAGGTGGTAAATGCGGGTTCTTTTTTAACATTCAAGAATAAATTGGACAGATACATGGATGGGAGGTGTATGGAAGGATATGGTCCGTGTGCAGGTCAGTGGGACTAGGCAGAAAATGGTTCGGCACAGCCAAGAAGGGCCAAAAGGCCTGTTTCTGTGCTGTAGTTTCTATGGTTCTATGGTTCTAAAACTGTCGGAATTGAGTAAATTGGCGCTTCTAGCCAAAACTTCCCAGTCCCAAATACCATATCTTGTAAGAGAACGCACCTTCCGTTTTAAAAATGAAAATGTGTCACAAAAACAAACGCAACAGAAACGGAGACACAACACGTTCAATCTGGAAATCTACGAACTCAGAAATCCCACTGCGTCACCTGAGTGGACCCTTATATAGTCACGGTGGGGTGGGGGGGAGGACACGTCATCACGTGACCTCACATCGGCGGGAAAATCACATCAGGTGACCTCCGAAAGACCATTACAGCATTCTCACAAAAAAAAAACAGATCTCCTTCAGCATGTAACACAATTAACAGTACAGAGGATATATCCATGAACACCCTTTGGGATTCCTTCAAAGCTTATATTCGTGGCCAGATTATTTCGTACTCTGCTGCTTTAAGGAAAAGGTTGAAGAAGGAAGAGCTTGCTCTTGTGGACAAGACTGAGGAAATAGATAAGAAATATGCTACAGCTCCTTCTGAGAAGCTGTATAAACAAAGAACTGAACTTCAAATGGAACACAGTTTATTACTTTCATCCTCTATTGCAAACCAATTAATGAAGACAAGACGTGAATTTTATATACATAGTGACAAAGTTGGTAAACTGTTGGCTGGTCAGTTGAAGACTAACTCTATTAAACTTCAAATTAATCAGATTTATAATCAAAAAGATCAACTGACATTTGGTCAATCCTTCTTTGATTTTTATTCTTCTTTATATCAATCAGAATCTCCACGAGATTCTAAACATATGTTTGACTTTTTAGATAACCTAGAATTCCCTAAGATATCACACGATATATGCTCTATGTTGGAAACTTCCTTCACTACTGATGAGATTAAGAATGTTATTTTTTCGATGGACTCGGGGAAAGCTCCTGGCCTTGATGGGTTCACCGTGGAATTTTTTAAATCGTTTGCACCCTCATTAGTCCCCTGGTTATCCAGGGTTCTGGAGGCCTCATTAAAACTTGCTACACTACCAGAATCCTTTTATAGAGCATCGATCTCTTTAATGTTAAAGAAGGATAAAGACCCCGCTCAATGCGCATCTTATAGACCAATATCCTTGTTAAACGTTGACACCAAGATTTTTTCTAAATTATTAGCAAATAGACTAGAAAAAACACTTCTTTATATTATTTCGGAAGATCAAACAGGTTTTTATTAAGAATCGCTATTCTTTTTATAATATTCGTACACTTTTAAAAATTGTCTATACCCCGTCACAAACCGATCCTGAATGCATTTCCCTAGACGCTGAAAAAGCCTTTGACAGAGTTGAATGGCCCTACTTATTTCAGCTGCTTGAAATCTTTAACTTCAGCCCGAAATTTATATCCTGGATTAAATTGTTATACCATTCTCCTATGGCGTCAGTTCGTACTAATACTCAAAACTCACCTCTTTTTCCTCTATTTCGAAGTACCAGACAAGGGTGTCCTGTTAGCCCTTTATTATTTGATATAACATGAGAACCACTAGCAATTGGTATTCGAGAATCTCCTAACATTATTGCTATAACTCGCGGGTTAAAGTCTCATAAAGTATGACCTTACGCTGATGACTTACTCTTATATATTTCCAATCCTCAAAAATCTATCCCAGCAGCTCTAGATTTATTGTCCAATTTAGTCCTTTTTCAGGATACAAATTAAATCTTAATAAGAGTGAACTTTTCCCTATTAATAAGCAAGTTCCCTTATATCAGAACCTGCCGTTTAGATTGGTTAATAATCATTTTCCATATCTTGGGATTAAAATTACCTGTAAACATAAGGATTTATTTAAGGCTAATTATTTACCCTTAATTGACCATATCACAGAACATTCCTTTAAATGGTCTCCACTTTACTGTATTTAACTTTGACTGGTCGTATTAATGCTATTATTTCTGCCAAAATTTGTATATATATTTCAGGCATTACCAATTTTTGTTCCAAGATCCTTTTTTGATAAAGTAGACTCTAAAATCTCTTCATTTATTTGGCAAAATAAAAAACCGAGATTGGGTAGAATACATCGACAGAAAGATAAGAGAGATGGAGGCTTGGCGTTACCTAACCTTAGATTTTATTACTGGGCAATTAATATTCGACACATGAAATTTGGGTTACTTGACCAAGATACACTATCCATTCCTAAATGGGTAGTATTGGAATTACATTCTGTTCAAGGCTATGCACTTGGCTCTATATTAGGATCTCCTCTTCCCTCCCATTTGAAACGGTATAAGCAGGTTTGCAACCTGATAGTTAAACATACTTTACGTATCTGGTTTCAATTACCTTGTTATTCTACAATTAACATACGTTGTGTGTATTGTTTTCTTTTGTATTAATATTACTTTTATATTTATATCCTAACAATGTATTGGTTGCTGTATGTTTTACTCTTTGTGTACTAATTCAATAAGAAGATTTAAAAAGAAAGAAAGATCTTTGTGCCTCTTCCTCATCCCGGGCCTTTCCGATGTTATCATCTCTCCCGGCCACCTGTACGTAGGAGCCCGCCCGTTTCGGTCACGCCCTGTACAGGTGGTCCCCTGCCCGCAGAGGTGGCAGGACTTGGCCTCCGTGCAGTCCCTGGCGAGGTGTCCCTCCACCTTGCAGTTTCTGCACAGAACAGCCTTACACTGGGCTGCGATGTGCCCTGCCCTACCGCAGTTCCGGCACAGCTTGGGTTGCCTGGCGTAAACCAGGAAGCCCCGGTTCCCTGCGATTGCGAACGCTGAGGATGGGTGGATGACACAGCCGCTGGTGTCCACCCTCAGCTTCACCCTGACCTGCCTTTTACTTGTCCATACTCCCAGACTGTCGCTGACGTTCTCACACTTGCCCAAGTCGGCGAGGAGGGGCTGCGCCTTTAGTAGTGACAGCGGTGCCTCGCTCCCCTTCTCACTGAAGCAGTCACGTAACTTCTGCCACCCTGGGGCAAGCTCGAAGGTGACATCGTAGTAACCGGCGAAATCCTGGACGCAGTAAAGATCGAACATCTTGCAGCCACGGCAATCCGGTAGCACCTTGCGAATGAAGGTCTCCTACTGAAACCGTTGCCTTCTTTCAAGTCTGACCGTCTCCTTGACCCCAGCCCCACAAATCGAAGCGCTGGTCTCTCCAGCCATCCTTCCCTCCATCGCCGCTGCACAGGGGGAAAGGGCCAGATTTCGGAGCCAATGCCCTCCACACTCCACCCCGTGTCAGCCCGAGGCCGCTCCCCTGCCAACGCTCCCTGTGTGCTGAAATGCAATGTAACAGGGAATCACTGTCTATCATCAGAGACACCCCCGCAGATTACATCTACACAGACCGATGTGACAGGGAACCAGTATCCATCATCACCAACCCCCACCACCCCCAGTCAGTTCCAACTTTACGCAACAGACTGTTCAATAAGATTGGGCCCTTGTTTTCTTTTTTCTCATTTCTTTACTAACCATATAGCCTTGGTGGAAAAAGATCTTGGTGATTGTAGGGATGACTTGCAGTGGACTGAAAAGCTTGAGAGTGTAGATATTAAGAAAGAGGATGTGCTGGAGCTTCAGGAAAGCATCGAGTTGAATAAGTCACCGGGACCAGACGGGATGTACCCCAGGCTACTGTGGGAAGCAAGGGTGGAGATTGCTGAACCTCTGGTAATGATCTTTGCATCATCAATGAGGACAGGAGAGGCGCTGGAGGATTGGAGAGTTGCGGATGTTGTTCTGTTATTCAAGAAAGGGAGTAGAAATATATTCGGAAATTATAGGCCAGTGAGTCTTACTTCAGTTATTGGCAAGTTGATGGAGAAGATCCTGAGAGGCAGGATTTGTGAACATTTGGAGAGGCATAATATGATTAGGAATAGTCAGCATGGCTTTGTCGAAGGCAGGTCATGCCTTACGAGCCTGATTGAATTTTTTGAGGATGTGACTAAGTACATTGAAGAAGGTAGAGCCATAGTTGTAGTGTATATGGATTTTAGCAAGCCATGCAAGGCTTATTGAGAAAGTAAGGAGGCATGGGATCCAAGGGGACGTTGCTTTGTGTATCCAGAACTGGCTTGCCCACAGAAGGCAAAGTGTGGTTGTAGACGGGTCATATTCTGCATGGAGGCCAGTGACCAGTGGTGTGCCTCAGGGATCTGTTCTGGGACCCCTACTCTTTGTGAATTTTATAAATGAGCTGGATGAGGAAGTGGAGGGATGGGTTAGGAAATTTGCTGATGACACAAAGGTTGGGTGTGTTGTGGATAATGTGGAGGGCTGTCAGAAGTTACAATAGAACATTGATAGGATGCAAAACTAGGCTGAGAAATGGCAGATGGAGTTCAATCCAGATAAGTGTGAGGTGGTTCATTTTGGTAGGTCAAATATGATGGCAGAAGATAGCACTAATGGTAAGACTCTTGGCGGTGTGGAGGATCAGAGGGGTCTTGGGGTCTGAGTCCATAGGACACTCAAAGCTGCTACACAGGTTGACTCTGTGGTTAAGAAGGCCTGCAATGCGTTGGCCTTCATCAATCGTGGGATTGAGTTTAAGAGCCGAGAGGTAATGTTGCAGCTCCTTAGGACCCTGGTCAGACCCCACTTGGAGTACTGTGCTCACTTCTGGTCGCCTCACTGTAGGAAGGATGTGGAAACCATGGACAGGGTGCAGAGGTGATTTACAAGGATGTTGCCTGGATTGGAGGGCATGCCTTGTGAGAAAAGATTGAGTGAACTCAGCCTTTTCTCCTTGGAGCGACGGAGAATGAGAGGTGGCTGATAGAGGTGTACAAGATAATCAGAAGCATTGATTGTGTGGATAGTCAGAGGCTTTTCCCCAGGGCTGAGTTGGCCAGCACGAGAGGGTAAGTTTTAAGGTGCTTGGAAGCAGGTACAGAGGAGATGTCAGGGGTAAGTTTTTCTACGCAGAGTGGTGAGTGCATGGAATGGGCTGCCGGCAGAGGTGGTGGAGGCGGAAACAAAACGGTCTTTTAAGAGATTCCTGGATAGGTACATGGAGCTTAGAAAAATAGAGGGCTATGGGTAACCCTGTGTAATTTCTAACGTAGGGACATGTCCAGCACAGCTTTGTGGGCCAAAGGGCCTGTATTGTGCTGTAGATTTTCTTTGTTTCTAAGTGTCAATATTCCCACCGCTGTCTCTCCCTCCCTCAACCATACAGGTAAAATATCATCAACACGTTATCTACGGGGGAGGCAAAAGGACTGATGCAACATGACAGTGGTTTACAAGCTTTAAGTATATTTAATACGTTTTGGAAAGAGATACATTTACAAAAAGCAGGAGGTTAAGGACTAAAATTTTCACTCAGTAGATCAGTAAGATATAAAATGATTCCTTCTCAAATTTAAGCAGCGTTGTATCATGTCCAAGACGGAAGAGTCTGGAGCGCAAGTGGACAGGGGCATCAGTGCACTGTAGAGGCGTTGCATCGCCTAGGAACGGCTGAAGCGGTTTTCTGCAGATCATTGCCAACGTGGACTGTTACCACCTGCAAGATGAAAAGTGAAAATTTACTTTGAACTTGGAACTTTGAAAAATTTTCTATCGAAGTATGTACAGTATTGTGCCAAATTCTTAGGGGCAGACACACACACACAAACATATATACAAATAGCGTGCCAAAGACTTTTGGACAGCACTGTAGTAATTTTATGCATTACACTATACTGCTGCAAAAAAAAATACAGATTTCATTATGTATGTGAGTGATGATCAATCTGATTCTGATGTGGGTCTCTATTGTGGACTGGGAGAGGGGGGGATCATGGTTGGGAATAGGGGAAGGGAGAGGCAGTGAGTGGGAAGCACCAGAGAGACATCTGTAATGATCAATAAACCAATTGTTTGGAATCAAATGGCCTTGCCTGGTGTCTCAGGGCTGGGTGTGTCTGCAACCACACCATCCAAGTGCACTGGCACTCCTCCTCTGCCACCTGACCCACACCCCTCCCGCGGTGCACCACCCTCGACATTCCCAACATTCTTTGCTCCTGCCAGATTTACAAACTCGATCTCCGCTCCATGTTGACAACTACAGAGCCGTGTGCAGAAGTCTCAGGCACCCTAGCTAGATAGATATGTAACGCTCGGCTCGATCAACTCACGTCCGTCTAGGGGAACTGCCGGAGGCCCTACCAAACTGTGTACTCACGTTTGCATAGGTGCTATGTAATGCACCCCGATACAAGCCCACACTGTAAAATATCAGTCAATACACAATGTACAGTTAAGTTACACTTTATAACTCTTTTTGGTGGTGTGGTTAGTGGACACAAAAAAAAACAAAGGTGCCACTCAGTAAATTTGTCAGATTTGTGCACCAAATTGAGTCGTTGGAGCTCACACCTCCCCGATCCGTCCACGAACGACCTCCGAACCTCCAACAACCTCCGAACTGTCGAATTCCGGTATCCGCCGACCGCTCCTGCACTTGTCTGTCCTCTTCACTCGCCTTGAGCAGGTATTCAAATTGGCTGTGACATATATGTGAATAGGGCTTCTTATAATGTCAGGCACTAAACCAAGATAAAAGAAATACATGAATTCCCGAGCTCCACAGAAATACAGTGATAGTTACGACATTAACAAGATTATAGCCTATCACTACATTTCAACGTATAACTGGTACAATAAAACATATAATACTTAATTTAATAATATGACAAAGTATTGCATGGTTATACACACTAATTATCATAAAATATAATTATCAAGCAAGTAAAGTAACATTGTTTGCTCAGAAGCCTCACTGTTAGTGAGAAAAATTTACTTTTGTATTCGTGACCACCACAGATGTCGCCTTACTTATACAACTGAGTCAAAGCAGACAGCAGGGCCTGTAGTGTTGAGCAGTGTTCCTAAGCAGGTATAAAAATAACAGAAATAAAGCAAATAAGTTTTTTACACCTTCAGCCACCTATATTGGAATCAAGTATGAAAAAAGAACATCTGATGAACTATTGGTAAAGCCACGAATATTGGTGAATATTAGTATCAAAAGCGGTAGGTTGGCAACTCTGCCTCATACCGTTTCTCTTGCAGAAATGGTTGGACAGGAAGTGTACCTGCGTGTGTGGATACTCACAATATCCTCACACACCGGGTATTACATGGTTAGACCAATACAGATCCTGTTTAGTCTTTAAATATATGAAAAGTGAAAGAAGCTTGAATCTTTACAGAAATTATAATCACATCTATACGAATAGAAAATATCATATTTTGGAAGTGAGAAATGTTAACCGGAGGAGAGCAACCATTTGGGAGGGTTGGAAATGTATTTCATCTCGTTCATTGCTCACTAAATTACTCTTTTTCCTATCAACACAAAGAGAAAAGGAGCCTCTTTCCAATCAAATATAGCGGCCACTGTTAAGTTCCCCGCTTGCATATTTTGACATTTTTTACAGAGGTGCCGGAGTGGCACTCCAGTGAGATCCGGCAGCACTGCACCTCTGGTTGAGGGGTAATAACTGTCCCTGAACCTGGTGGTGTGGGTCCTGAGGCTCCTGTACCTCCTTCCTGATGGTCGACGGGTAATAACTGTCCCTGAACCTGGTGGTGTGGATGTGTTCTAGGACTACGAGAGGTTGTGTAGGATGTGTTCTGGTGTCCATGAGAGGCTGTGCAAGATGTGTTCTCGGTCCATCAGAGGTTGTGTAGGATGTGTTCTAGGTCCATGAGAGGTTGTGTCGGATGTGTTCTGGGACTATGAGAGGTTGTGTAGGATGTGTTCTGGATCCATGAGAGATTGTGTAGGATGTGTTCTGGGTCCATGAGAGGTTGTGTAGGATGTGTTCTGGGGTCCATGAGAGGTTGTGTAGGATGTGTTCTGGATCCATGAGAGATTGTGTAGGATGTGTTCTAGGTCCATGAGAGGTTGTGTAGGATGTGTTCTGGGGTCCATGAGAGGTTGTGTAGGATGTGTTCTGGATCCATGAGAGATTGTGTAGGATGTGTTCTAGGTCCATGAGAGGTTGTGTCGGATGTGTTCTGGGACTATGAGAGGTTGTGTAGGTTGTGTTCTGGGGTCCATGAGAGGTTGTGTAGGATGTGTTCTGGATCCATGAGAGATTGTGTAGGATGTGTTCTAGGTCCATGAGAGGTTGTGTCGGATGTGTTCTAGGTCCATGAGCGGTTGTGTAGGTTGTGTTCTAGGTCCATGAGAGGTTGTGTAGGATGTGTTCTGGGTCCATGAGCGGTTGTGTAGGATGTGTTCTAGGTCCATGAGAGGTTGTGTAGGATGTGTTCTGGGGTCCATGAGAGGTTGTGTAGGATGTGTTCTGGATCCATGAGAGATTGTGTAGGATGTGTTCTAGGTCCATGAGAGGTTGTGTAGGATGTGTTCTGGGGTCCATGAGAGGTTGTGTAGGATGTGTTCTGGATCCATGAGAGATTGTGTAGGATGTGTTCTAGGTCCATGAGAGGTTGTGTCGGATGTGTTCTGGGACTATGAGAGGTTGTGTAGGTTGTGTTCTGGGGTCCATGAGAGGTTGTGTAGGATGTGTTCTGGATCCATGAGAGATTGTGTAGGATGTGTTCTAGGTCCATGAGAGGTTGTGTCGGATGTGTTCTAGGTCCATGAGCGGTTGTGTAGGTTGTGTTCTAGGTCCATGAGAGGTTGTGTAGGATGTGTTCTGGGTCCATGAGCGGTTGTGTAGGATGTGTTCTGGATCCATGAGAGATTGTGTAGGATGTGTTCTAGGTCCATGAGAGGTTGTGTAGGATGTGTTCTGGGGTCCATGAGAGGTTGTGTAGGATGTGTTCTGGATCCATGAGAGATTGTGTAGGATGTGTTCTAGGTCCATGAGAGGTTGTGTAGGATGTGTTCTGGGGTCCATGAGAGGTTGTGTAGGATGTGTTCTGGATCCATGAGAGATTGTGTAGGATGTGTTCTAGGTCCATGAGAGGTTGTGTCGGATGTGTTCTGGGACTATGAGAGGTTGTGTAGGTTGTGTTCTGGGGTCCATGAGAGGTTGTGTAGGATGTGTTCTGGATCCATGAGAGATTGTGTAGGATGTGTTCTAGGTCCATGAGAGGTTGCGTAGGATGTGTTCTGGGTCCATGAGAGGTTGTGTAGGATGTGTTCTGGGGTCCATGAGAGGTTGTGTAGGATGTGTTCTGAATCCATGAGAGATTGTGTAGGATGTGTTCTAGGTCCATGAGAGGTTGTGTAGGATGTGTTCTGGGGTCCATGAGAGGTTGTGTAGGATGTGTTCTGGATCCATGAGAGATTGTGTAGGATGTGTTCTAGGTCCATGAGAGGTTGTGTAGGATGTGTTCTAGGTCCATGAGCGGTTGTGTAGGTTGTGTTCTAGGTCCATGAGAGGTTGTGTAGGATGTGTTCTGGGTCCATGAGAGATTGTGTAGGATGTGTTCTAGGTCCATGAGAGGTTGTGTCGGATGTGTTCTAGGTCCATGAGAGGTTGTGTAGGATGTGTTCTGGGTCCATGAGAGGTTGTGTAGGATGTGTTCTGGATCCATGAGAGGTTGCACAGGATGTGTTCTAGGTCCATGACAGGTTGTGTCGGATGTGTTCTGGGGTCCATGTGAGGTTGTGTAGGATGTGTTCTAGGTCCATGAGAGGTTGTGTAGGATGTGTTCTAGGTGCACGAGAGGTTGTGTAGGATGTGTTCTAGGTCCATGAGAGGTTGTGTAGGATGTGTTCTAGGTCCATGAGAGGTTGTGTAGGATGTGTTCTAGGTCCATGAGAGGTTGTGTAGGATGTGTTTTGGGTCCATGAGAGGTTGTGTAGGATGTGTTCTGGGGTCCATGTGAGGTTGTGTAGGATGTGTTCCAGGTCCATGACTACCAACTTTTAACCTACTTTAAGATCAATCTAACCCTTCTCTCCTACTTAACCCTCTATTTTTCCATCATCATGTGTTCGTCTCAACATTTCTTGAATGCCCCTAATGTATCTGCCTTTAGCACCACCCATGACAGGGCGTTCCATGCACCCACTACTCTCTGCCTCTACCATCCCCTCTATACTTCCCTCCAATGGCCTGAAATTATGCCTCCTGGCATTTGCCATTTCTGCCTGGGAAGTAAACTCTGGCTATCCAGTTGATCTGTGCTTCTTATAGTCTTATACACTTCCATCAAGTCACCCCTCATCCTCCTTCGCTCCAAAGAGAAAAGCCTCAGCTGGCAAAACCTACCTTCACCAGACATGTCCTCTAGTTCAGGCAGCATCCTGGTAAATCTCCTCTGCACCTCACCTAAAGCTTCCACATCCTTCCTGTAATGAGGTGACTGGAACTGAACACAATACTCCCCAAGTGTAGTCTAACTAGGGTTTTGTTAGAGCTGCAACATTACCTCGCGCCTCTTGAACTCAATCCCCTACCTAATGAAGGTGAGCACAACATATGCCTTCTTAACCACCTTAACAACTTACGTGGTAACTTCAAGAGATCTATGGACCTGGATCCCAAGAACCCTCTGTTTCTCCACGCTGCTAAGAATATTGCCATTATCTTTGTAATCTGCCTTCAAATTCTAGGCCTTGGACCTGCTGTTGCTCAAGGCCTTGAGCTTCCTGTTGATAGAGGCTCCACGGCAACCAGCTCTGGCTCATCATCTGCTCTGACTGGAGACAATTCACAGCTGTGGCCCACATTCTTCCCCTCCCAGCTGCCTGCTCGCTGGCTTGGGCTGGAGACAATTCCTATCACTTGGCTGGTCTGAAGGAGACAGAAGAAAAAAAACTTTGAAAACAGCTGGCATTTTAAAACACTCAGTAAAAAACAATCTTGGCAGCCAGTGTCAGATGAACTTCCTGACCTTGTGACGCTCAGAATACCATTCAGTTTCGCCTCAGAGACTCAGAGAGGCGTGCAGAAGAATCCATGGCAATGGCACCAGTGACAAGAACACGATGTAGTCAAAGGTTTATTTTCATGATATTATAGAATAACATGACTCTAATAATGCCATCCCTGATACCGTAACAGGTCAGTGAGCAGCCCAGGGAGAGGGGACCATTTAATGCGGTGAGATGTGAGAAGCCCCAGTGCTACTCCCCTTTCAGACAGGTGATAAAGGCAGATTTATTACAGGCAATCAAATAATGGAGGGTGGGTCAAAAGAAACTGCTTTCAGCGGCAGGAGGGTCCATAACTGGAGGAAAGAGATTGAGGATAATTCTTAAGTTGCCATAAATCTCTTCACTTTGGTTACTGAGATTCCAGTTCCTGGGTTTCCGCTCAGGCCTCTTGTTCAGTCTGGACTCAGCCTAGGCCTGGGTCAGAGGGGCAGTGAAGTAATTTCTTTTTAACATAGACAGTTGTGATTTAGAATTCACTGTAGCCTGGCCTGCTGAGTTCCTCCAGCATTTTGTGTGCGTTATTTTAGATATTTCCCTGAAGGGTAAACGCCACACGGGAGCTGGACTATAATGTGTGGTTAAAGGTGTAGTTGGGGGGTGGGGTGGAGATACATCTCTACCAAGGGAGGTGTAAGGTGCTCCTTCCCTCCACTAGTCTGCAGGTCACCCTTGGGCAAGGAATAGCACCTGCTTAGCCCTCCCGATCAGGGTCACATCAAACCACGGAAGCAGGTGGTGGTTGGTTCTATGAACAGCCGGTGCATATCACAAGTCCTGGTTATACGACCACGGACGCCAGGCAGACAGTCTCTGAAGAGAATTCATAATGGCTAGGGTCACCCGTCTTGTGAAGACACTGCCCCAGAAGAGGTTTGCCATTGCCCACAGTGCCAAAGACCATGATTGCCCACATCATACGACATGACACATAATGATGATGGTGAAAGGTGTAAGAAAGTAAAATATGAGAGAGAGAGACAGAGACAGACAGACAGAGACAGAACGTTACTGTACAGGGAGAGCTGGGGGGGAGGGGTGGTCACAGAAAGTTAGCTGTGACTAATGTAGATAACGACAAAGACAAATGAGATTCTACACACAAAATACTGGAGGAAATCAGCAAGTCAGTCAGCATCTATGGAAATGAATAAACAGTTGACATTTCCGGGACAAGGCCCTACATCAGGACTGGAAAGGGAAGGGGGAAGAAGCCAGAATAAATAAGGTGGGGAGAAGGGAAGGAGGACATGCTGGAAGATTATGTGTGGAGCCAGGTGGGTGGGGGAGCGGGATGAAGTAAGAAGCTGGAAAGTGATAGGTGGAAAAGACCCAACTGTTAATGTCCTGGAGGGGCCACCATTGTCCAGAGTCTCAGCAGGACAGCCCACATAAATACTGTGGTACCAGAGCAGATTGGATGTTGAGGACTCAATGAAGACATCCCCATCTTAAGCCTCTTCCCTTCCTAATTCCCTTTCTCCCATGGTCCACTCTCCTCTCCCATCAGATTCCTCCTTCTTCAGCCCTTTAACTCTTCCACCCCTCCCAGGGGTTCCCAACCTTTTACTTGCCATGGACCAGTACAATTAAGCAAGGGGTCTCAGAGTGAATGTGGCGAGGATGTTTCTCATGGTAGGGAGTCTAAGACCAGAGGACAGCCTCATAATAGCGAGGTGTCCTTTTAGAGATGAATAGGAAGATGAGAAGAAAGTTCTTTAGCCAGAGAGTGGTGAATCTGTGGTGTTTATTGCCACAGTCAGCTGTGAAGGCCGAGTATTTTTGTATATTTAAGGCAGAGGTTGGTCAGGGCATGAAGGGATAAAGGGAGAAGGCAGGAGATTGGCGCTGAGAGGGAAAATGGATCAGCCATGATGAAATGCAGAGCAGACTAATGGCCTAATTCTGCTCCCATATCTTGTGGCTTTATAATATTGGGAACCCCTGACCTAAACCCTTCCAGCTTCTAACTTTATCCATCTTCCCCCTTGCCTGGTCTCACCTATCACCTGCCAGCTTGTACTCCTTCCCTCCACGCTCCCACCACCTCCCAGTCTTATTCTGGCTTCTTCCCAGTTCCTTTCCAGTCCTGATGAGGGGGTCTGGGTTTGAAACATCGACTCTTTATTCCTCACCAGAGTTGCTGCCTGACCTGCTGAGTTCCTCCAGCACTTGGTGTGTGTGTTGTGGGTTGGAAGCTAAATATGCTTGACCCTGATGGACTGAGAGAGACACAACCTCCACCTACTGGCTGTTTATTAACTCGTAAACCAGTACAGGGAAAAAAAAGAATTGAATCTGCCTGATGGGTCCATTTCTTGCCAGATGTCTTGCTATTTCTTCTTTAATGATAGCTTTCAAGCATTTTCCCAACTACAGATGTTAAACTAACTGACCTGTAGTTACCTGCATTTGCCTACATTATTCTTTGAACAGTGGCGTGACATTCGCCATCTTCTGATCCACCAGAACCTGGAAGGGTCCAGAGAATTTTAGTAAATTATCACCAAAGCCTCCACTATAACTTCTGCCATCTCTTTCAGTACCCTGGGATGCATTCCATCAGGACCAGAGGACTTATGTATCTTCAGCCCCTCAAGTTTGCTCAGCACTACCTCTTTAATGATAGCTATTGTATCGAGGTCTTCACCTCCCATCACTTCCATAACATCTCTCTTTGGCATGTTACACATGTCCTTCACCGTGAAGACCAACACAAAATAGTCATTCAAAGCTTCTGCTAGTTCCTCGTTACCCAATATCAATTCCCACTTCTCATCCTCCCAGGAACCTACGTTCATTTTAGCCACACTCTTCCACTTTATATAATTATAAAAACTTTTACTATCCATTTTTATATTTTGTGATAGTTTATTTTCTTTCTTTATTCCCTTTCTTTATTACTTGCTTGATGGTTCTTTGTTGCTTTTTAAAGTTTTCCCAGTCTTCCAGTTTCCCACTACTCTTGGAGGCTTTCTGTTCACAAGCTTTTAGTTTGCCGCCTTCTTTAATTTCCATAGTTATCTCAGACTGGCTCTACCCAACCTTACTGTCCTTGCTTTTAACTGGAATATACTTTTATTGAGCACCGTGAAAAATCTCTTTGAAAGTCTTCCACTGCTCTTCAATAGTCCCACCATATAGCCTGTGTTCCCAGACTACACTACACTTGGTCATCCCATTATAGTCTCCATTGTTTAGACATAATACACTGGTTTTAGATCAAACTTTTGCACCCTCCATTTGTATGGGAAACTCAGTCATACTGTAATCACTCTTTCCAAGAGGATCCCTCACTACAAGATCACTAATTTTACCCTTCTCATTGCACAGGACCACAGTCCTCCTCAAGACTGTCTCGAGCAACTTGATTCACCCAATCTATGTGCAAGTTAGTCCCCCATGATAACTGCTGTTCCATTCTTACATGCCTGAGATATTTCTGTTTATTGCCTGTGCCACTGTAATGTTATTATTCGGTGGCCAATCGACAACTCCCACCAGTGATTTTTAATACTAAGCCATTGTACCAATATTAACAATGCCCTCTCCCACCCCTTCAATGTTCCAACCTTATGCCCAGTAGGGACAACACACTCGGCTGTTCCAGAGGTAGCAGTACCGGGGGCAAGAATCACCCATGAGTCTAACAGTGAGGGGGGTGGGGTGCTCTTTGACATAGGAATGGAAGTGTACCTGACCTTGCACTCAACGTCAGTGAGACCAAAGAACTGATTACAGACCTCAAAGGGTATGACGAGGGATCACACGTCAATCCTCACAGAGGGATCAGAAGTGGAGAGGGTGAGCGATTTCAAGTTCCTGGGTGTCAACATCTCTAAGGATCTATCCTGGGCCCAATATATTGATGCAGTTACAAAGAAGGCACAACTTCGGCTATATATCATGAGGAGGCTGAGGTGATTTAGTATGTCTGCAAAGACACTGGAAAATCTCTACAGATGTACCATGGAGAGCATTCTAATGGGCTGCATGGCCATCTGATATGGAGGTGAGGTGGGCACTGCACAGGACCGAAAGGAGCTACAGAAAGTTGTGAACTCAGTCAGCTCCATCATGAGCACTCACCTCCCCAGCATCCAGGACATCTTCAAGGAGCGATGCCTCAAAAAGACGGCATCCATCATTAAGGACCCCCGTCGCCCAGAGCACGTCCTCTTCTCATTTCAACCGTCAGGGAGGAGGTACAGGAACCTGAAGACACAAACTCAACGATTCAGGAACAGCTCCTTCCCCTCAGCCATCAGGTTTCTGAATGGACAATGAAACCATGAACACGAGCTCACTACTTTTCTCCCCCTCTTTTTGCACTACTTAATTAATTTAACTATTATCTACATACTGCCATTGCCTTTTGGTGCCACAGTAAGAGCCTTAATTGAGTGCCAGTCTAGTTGGATTTTCTCAACCATTTATGCCCAGAAAGTGCTGGCCCTCCGCTTTTCAATACATAACTGCTGTGTTTGGCCTCCATATGTCACATTCCCTTTCGTAAGACCATAAGACAAAGGAGCAGAATTAGGTCATTCAGCCCATCGAGTCCACTCCACCATTTCATCATGGCTGATCTCGGATGCCATTCAACCCCATACACCTGCCCTCTCACTATATCCCCTGATTCCCTGACCAATCAGGAATCTATCAACTTCCGCTTTAAATATACCCACAGACTTGGCCTCCACCACAGTCTGTGGCAGCGCATTCCACAGATTCACACTTTGGCTAGAAAAAATTCCTCTTTACTTCTGATCTAAAAGGTTGCCTGTCAATTTTAATGCCATGCCCTGTACCTCTGTATACTTCTATTAGAGGAAACATCTTCTCCACATCCACCCTATCTAGTCCTTTCAACATTCAGTAGGTTTCAATGAGATCCCCACGCATTCTTCTAAATTCCAGTGAGCACAGGCCCAAAGCTGCCAAACACTCCTCATATGTTAACTCCTTCATTCCCAGACTCATCCTCATGAACCTCCTCTGGACTCTCTCCAGTGACAATATGTCCTTACTGAGATAAGGGGCCCAAAACTGTTGACAACACCCCAGCTGCAGCCTGACTAGTGTCTTATAAAGCTTCAGCATTACCTCCTTGTTTTTATATTTTGTTCCCCTTGAAATAAATGCCAACATTGCGTTTGCCTTCTTTACCTCACGCTCAACCTGTGAAGTAACATTCTGGGAGTATTGCACAACAACTCCCAAGTCCCTTGGCACCTCTGATTTTTTTTTTTTTTTGCAAGTTCAAAAATTTGTTTTATTTAGCAAGCAGCCAAACCAATGACTAGAGATCAATACGCTTCACCTAGGTACCTGTTCTTCAGCTACGATTTCCTCTGTTTATGCCTCTTCTTCCTCCCTTTGAAATGTTTATACCTCTTCGGCTAATGATTTGTTGCCCTTGAGCTGCAATTCTCCCCATCTGTGAATAAAGCTGTACTCTTCACAAAGGTTTAGGTTGTGTGATGGCAGCATCAGCTGAACTAG
Source organism: Mobula birostris (assembly GCF_030028105.1). Lineage (NCBI taxonomy): Eukaryota > Metazoa > Chordata > Chondrichthyes > Myliobatiformes > Myliobatidae > Mobula > Mobula birostris. Next base: position 46,911,064 of record NC_092389.1, on the reverse strand, counting down.
GAGGATCCTGGCTAGTGGATGGAATATCGGCTTCGTCTGAAGGCTGGGCAGATTCTTCCTCCTGAGGTCTTTCAATTTCTAACACAACGGCTGAACTAAGCCCTTCTTGATCTGCTCCTTCTGTCACAATGGGGGTGCTGGGAACAGACCCAGATGCAAGACACAGACACTGGAGTATAAGGAACAGGACTTGACTAGAGTAGGGACGTGACACGATTCAGGCAAGGAGCAGGGACAAGAATGCAGAGTTGGGCTAGGGAAAGCGGGACTAGGACTAGGAACCATGGACTAGGCTTGGACTCCGAGCCCGAGACTGGACAAGGACCCAGAACCTGGGTCTTGCCTCGGGCTCGGACCCCGGAACCGGGCAAGGACATGACATGGCTTGAGGCTGGGGACTTGGGTCTTGAGCTTGGCTGCGGGATCCTCGAGGCTTGGGGTCCTGGGTCATCATCACCACCTCCAGATTCAACTGTGCTGGACAGATTGCTGGTGCATGTTGCAACCATAGGAACAGACTGGGAGGCATGCTCAGTTATATCTGTTTGTGGTCCCTCACTGAAAACAGTCACTGGTGCATGAACTTGCAGCGGTGTGCTCGGTACACTGCAGCCTCCAGATTCATCTTCGTGAACAGCAGCAAGGTAAATTGGTGTTTCATACATTGCTAAACCTCCTTGTGAGGCCAATTGCCCCAGATCAGACTGACTTCAACCAGTTTGATTCCTATCTTCGGGTGGTCCAAACCTAAATTGAGGTACTCCTGCAACCTGGGGAGAAGGAATGGCTTCTGCAAACCCATCTGATCGGTGGGGCACAACAAGTACTGGGCACCATTCTGTCATCTTCATCAACAAAATGTCAGGGGGACGTCACGTGATGACGTGGGATTGAGACCTGTAAATCCAGCTCTCCTGTAAAAAAGCAGCAAAGTACTGTTTAAACAAAGAAGAGTTAATAAATAGTTTTTAAGAACTACTTATAAACTAGTCAAGACTATTTTACGATATGCCTCGTAAACAGCAACAGAGGAAAACTGCGGTTTTGAAGTCCCCGCGAGATGGGAAGGAAAAAGGGCCTATTACAGCGATGGAACCTCGGGCTCAGGTTGGATCTCCTTCGGAGGAGACACATTTTATCTCTGGCGTTGAAGAACAGGGGGCAATGGCGGCAGCAGCCGTCCCTGGGAAGACGAAGCGGGAATTGCGCATGCGTAAAGAAGTAGGCAAAACCACAACATGACCAAAATCCGCGATCAATTTTAATAAATTGTTTGAGATTTCAAGGCAAAGAAAGGAATCTACAGGTGGCTGCCCAAGCTGCCAAGAATAGAAAAGGGCCATTGAAGGGAACAAAATTTTTTTCTACCCTGACATAAGTTATGAAGAGAAGGAAGAAGTTCAACCCAGTGATAAAAGTCCTATGCGATCATGGTTATCAATTTATACTGTGCTATCCTGCAACCTTGAAGATTTTTTTGCCTGGCGGAGAAAGAAGATTTTTTGATGATTACCGGAAAGCGGAGGAGTTTGTGCCAGAATCTTTGAATATTCACCAGACACAAGAAGAAATCTAGGGGAGTGAGATGGATTAAAGATGAAGGCTGGGACAGGGAATACACTTGGTGGATTTTTAAAGGTGGAAAAATATATAAATGTATTATTAAATATGTGATAGAGGGGAAGAAATGTAAAAGTTTGAGGAATATTAGTTGGGAATAGTGACATTAAATTTCTTTTAATATATTTATAATTTTTTTTGTTACAGGGAGCTGGAAGAAATACTGACCAATCGCTACGGGATTCATGTGTGCAATCGTGGCGACAGCCATGACCCGCAAAATGGAGGGGGTTTTTTTCACTCACAACATTAGTAGGGGGGCATTTTGTTATTTTTCTTTTTATATCATATCTATCCTTTATTTCTTTTTGCCTGGATGATGGGGGGGGGGGGGAACACAGCAACATGGTGAAGTTTAAAGAGATTCCCCAAGAAACTATGAGAGTTGAGGTGTTAAGTAATGTTTTAGATTGGAGTAATTTGGTTAGGAATAATGACTAACTTATTGAATTTTTTGAGTTTTAAGGTTAATGGGCTTAACGGACCGGTGAAAAGAAACAGAATTTTAACACACATTAAGAAAATGAAGGTAGATATAGCCTTCTTGCAGGAAGCACACTCAACAGAAACAGAACATCAGAAATTAAAGAGAGACTGGGTGGGAAGTGTTGTTGCAGCTTCATTTAGTTCAAAAGTGAGGGGAGTAGCAATATTGATCAATAAAACGTTACCAATTAGAATACAAAATGTAATAACTGATTCTGCGGGGAGATATATGATTATACACTGCCAACTTTTTTCCAAATTATGGACCCTCATCAATATTTATGCACCAAATGAAAATGATGCAAAATTTATACAAGAAGCTTTTTTGAATTTAGCTGACGCACATGATAAAATATTAATAGGTGGAGACTAACTTTTACCTAGACCCAGTCTTAGATAGATCAACCAAGGCTGTTACAAAATCGAAAGTAGTAAAACTAACTTTATCATCGGTAAAAGATTTAAATTTGCTTGATATATGGAGAAAAATTAACCCCAAAGAAAGAGACTATTTGTTCTATTCTAACAGACATAAAACTTACTGAAGGATAGATCTTTTTCTATTATGAATGAATATTCAAGACAGAGTGAAAAATATGGAATATAAAGTGAGAATATTGTCAGATCGCTCTCCTTAGATCCCCTCCAGTTTGCCTACCAGCCCCGACTAAGAGTTGAGGATGCCATCTTCTACCTGCTGAACCGTGTCTACGCCCACCTGGACAAGCCAGCGAGCGCTGTGAGGGTCATGTTTTTTGACTTCTCCAGTGCGTTCAACACCATCCGCCCTGCTCTGCTGGGGGAGAAGCTGACAGCGATGCAGGTGGATGCTTCCCTGGTGTCATGGATTCTTGATTACCTGACTGGCAGACCACAGTACGTGTGCTTGCAACACAGTGTGTCCGACAGAGTGATCAGCAGCACTGGGGCTCCACAGGGGACTGTCTTGTCTCCCTTTCTCTTCACCATTTACACCTCGGACTTCAACTACTGCACAGAGTCTTCTCATCTTCAGAAGTTTTCTGATTACTCTGCCATAGCTGGATGCATCAGCAAGGGAGGTGAGGCTGAGTACTGGGCTACTGTAGGAAACTTTGTCACATGGTGTCAGCAGAATTATCTGCAGCTTAATGTGAAAAAGACTACGGAGCTGGTGGTAGACCTGAGGAGAGCTAAGGTACCGGTGACCCCTGTTTCCATCCAGGGGGTCAGTGTGGACATGGTGGAGGATTAGAAATAGCTGGGGATACATATTGACAAATAAACTGGACTGGTCAAAGAACACTGTGGCTGTCTACAAGAAGGGTCAGAGCCGTCTCTATTTCCTGAGGAGACTGAGGTCCTTTAACGTCTGTCGGACGATGCTGAGGATGTTGTACAAGTCTGTGGTGGCCAGTGCTATCATGTTTGCTGTTGTGTGCTGGGGCAGCAGGCTGAGAGTAGCAGACACCAACAGAATCAACAAACTTATTCATAAGGCCAGTGATGTTGTGGGGATGGAAATGGACTCTCTGACGGTGGTGTCTGAAAAGAGGATGCTGTCTAAGTTGCATGCCATCTTGGTCAATGTCTCCCATCCACCACATAATGTACTGGGTGGGCACAAGAGTACATTCAGCCAGAGACTCATTCCTTCAAGATGCAGCACAGAGCGTCATAGGAAGTCATTCCTGCCTGTGGCCATCAAACTTTTCAACTCCTCCCTTGGAGGGTTAGACACCCTGTGCCGATAGGCTGGTCCTGGACTTATTTCATAATTTACTGGCATAATTTACAGAGTACTATTTAACTATTTATGGTTCTATTACTATTTATTATTTATGGTGCAACTGTAACAAAAACCAAGTTCCCCCTGGGATCAATAAAGTATGACTATGGCTTTATTAATGACAATAATAATGACGGAAAAGGAAGAAGCAACTTATAGATGGAGATTTAATTCAATATTATTAAAATGTCAAGATTTTTGTGATTTTATGAAAAAACAGATCCAATTTTTTTTTTGGATACAAACTGTCATTCAGTTGATGATAAATTTGTATTATGGGATGCGACGAAAGCATATTTGAGGGGTCAGATAATAAGTTATACGTCTAAAATTAAGAAGGAATATATGGTAAAATTAGATCAATTGGAAAAAGAGATTACAAAATTAGAAAAAGAATCTCAAAGACATATGATAGAAGAAAAACCAAGACAACTTGTCAATAAGAAGTTACAATATAATACACGCTTCAGGCACATCGAACAGAAAAAGAAATCATGAGAACTAAGCAAAGGTATTATGAGTTAGGTGAGAGATCACACAGAATTCTTGCTTGGCAGTTGAAAACAGAACAGGCTTCCAAAACGATAAATGCAATTAGAACAAGTGCAAATAAAATTACAAAACTATAAACCTTTAGAAATTAATGAAACCTTCAAAAGTTTCTACTCTGAATTATATCAATCGGAATCACAAAACGATGTTAATGAGATAGAAAGATCTTTATCACAAATAACTCGTCCAAAATTCAATTTGGAAGAACAGAAAGGATTAGATATGCCTTTTACCTTAAAAGAGGTTGAAGAAGCTTTAGGATCACTTCAAAGTAATAAATCTCCAGGAGAGGATGGTTTTCCGCCTGAATTTTATAAAAAGTTTAAAGATTTATTAATTTCTCCTTTTATGGAGTTAATACGTCAAGTGGAAAAAATACATAAACTCCCAGAATCTTTCTCAACAGTGATTGTAATAGTATTGCAAAAAAAGGTAGAGATCCTTTCAAACCAGCATCATATAGGCCTATTTCTTTGTTGAACACGGATTATAAAATAATAGCAAAAATTTTATCTAATTGATTATCTAAATATTTATCAAAATTAATACATATGGATCAAACAGGAGTTATTAAAATAGACAATTGGCAGATAATGTAACTCGGCTACTTAGTATAATTCATTTGGCACAAAAAAGGGCAGAAATAAGTATGGTAGTAGCCTTGGATGCAGAAAAAGCACTTGATAGATTGGAATGGGATTTTTTATTTAAAGTATTAGAAAAATATGGGTTAGGAGTACCTTTTATAAACTGGATTAAAACCTTAAACACTAATCTTAACGCTAAAGTAGTGACAAATAGTCAAATTTCAACACCATTCCAGTTAAAAAGGTCAACTAGACAATGTTGTCCATTATCACCTGCTTTACTTGTATTGGCAAGAGAACCATTAGCAGAACTAATTAGAATTGATTCAGATATTAAGGGTTTTAGAGTTAATCAGGAGGAATATAAGATTAATTTATTTGCTGATGATGTTTTGATTTATTTAACAAACCCACTGCATTTGTTACGTAAACTACCTTCTGGACTGGAAGAATATGGGAAAGTATCAGGGTGTAATTGGGATAAAAGTGAAATCTTACCTCTTACTCAAGGAGATTATAGAAACATAGAAAATAGGTGCAGGAGTAGGCCATTCGGCCCTTCAAGCCTGCACCGCCATTTATTATGATCATGGCTGATCATCCAACTCAGAACCCCGCCCCAGCCTTCCCTCCATAGCCCCGATCCCCGTAGCCACAAGGGCCATATCTAACTCCCTCTTAAATATAGCCAATGAACTGGCCTCAACTGTTTCCTGTGGCAGAGAATTCCACAGATTCACCACTCTCTGTGTGAAGAAGTTTTTCCTAATCTCGGTCCTAAAAGGCTTCCCCTTTATCCTCAAACTGTGACCCCTCGTTCTGGACTTCCCCAACATCGGGAACAATCTTCCTGCATCTAGCCTGTCCGATCCCTTTAGGATTTTATATGTTTCAATCAGATCCCCCCTCAATCTTTTAAATTCCAGCGAGTACAAACCCAGTTCATCCAGTCTTTCTTCATATGAAAGTCCTGCCATCCCAGGAATCAATCTGGTGAACCTTCTTTGTACTCTCTCTATGGCAAGGATGTCTTTCCTCAGATTAGGGGACCAAAACTGCACACAATACTCCTGGTGTGGTCTCACCAAGGCCTTGTACAACTGCAGTAGTACCTCCCTGCTCCTGTACTCGAATCCTCTCGCTATAAATGCCAGCAAACCATTTGCCTTTTTCACCGCCTGCTGTACCTGCATGCCCACTTTCAATGACTGGTGTATAATGACACCCAGGTCTCGTTGCACCTCCCCTTTTCCTAATCGGCCACCATTCAGATAATAATCTGTTTTCCCATTTTTGCCACCAAAGTGGATAACTTCACATTTATCCACATTAAATTGCATCTGCCATGAATTTGCCCACTCACCCAACCTATCCAAGTCACTCTGCATCCTCTTAGCATCCTCCTCACAGCTAACACTGCCACCCAGCTTCGTGTCATCCGCAAACTTGGAGATGCTGCATTTAATTCCCTCATCCAAGTCATTAATATATATTGTAAACAACTGGGGTCCCAGCACTGAGCCTTGCGGTACCCTACTAGTCACCGCCTGCCATTCTGAAAAGGTCCCGTTTATTCCCACTCTTTGCTTCCTGTCTGCTAACCAATTCTCCATCCACATCAATACCTTACCCCCAATACCATGTGCTTTAAGTTTGCACACTAATCTCCTGTGTGGGACCTTGTCAAAAGCCTTTTGACAATCCAAATATACCACATCCACTGGTTCTCCCCTATCCACTCTACTAGTTACATCCACAAAAAATTCTATGAGATTCGTCAGACATGATTTTCCTTTCACAAATCCATGCTGACGTTGTCGGATCATTTCACCGCTTTCCAAATATGCTGTTATCACATCTTTGATAACTGACTCCAGCAGTTTCCCCACCACCGACGTTAGGCTAACCGGTCTATAATTCCCCGGTTTCTCTCTCCCTCCTTTTTTAAAAAGTGGGGTTACATTAGCCACCCTCCAATCCTCAGGAACTAGTCCAGAATCTAACCAGTTTTGAAAAATTATCACTAATGCATCCACTATTTCTTGGGCTACTTCCTTAAGCACTCTGGGATGCAGACCATCTGGCCCTGGGGATTTATCTGCCTTCAATCCCTTCAATTTACCTAACACCACTTCCCTACTAACATGTATGTCGCTCAGTTCCTCCATCTCACTGGACCCTCTGTCCCCTACTATTTCTGGAAGATTATTTATGTCCTCCTTAGTGAAGACAGAACCAAAGTAATTATTCAATTGGTCTGCCATGTCCTTGCTCCCCATAATCAATTCACCTGTTTCTGTCTTTAGGGGACCTACATTTGTCTTTACCAGTCTTTTCCTTTTTACGTATCTATAAAAGCTTTTACAGTCAGTTTTATGTTCCCTGCCAGTTTTCTCTCATAATCTTTTTTCTCCTTCCTAATTAAGCCCTTTGTCCTCCTCTGCTGAACTCTGAACTTCCCCCAGTCCTCAGGTGAGCCACTTTCTCTGGTTAATTTGTATGCTTCTTCTTTGGAATTGATACTATCCCTAATTTCTCTTGTCAGCCACGGGTGCACTACCTTCCTTGATTTATTCTTTTGCCAAACTGGGATGAACAATTGTTGTAGTTCATCCATGCAACCTTTAAATGCTTGCCATTGCATATCCAGCGTCAATCCTTTAAGTGTCATTTGCCAGTCTATCTTAGCTAATTCACGTCTCATACCTTCAAAGTTACCCCTCTTTAAGTTCAGAACCTTTGTTTCTGAATTAACTATGTCACTCTCCATCTTAATGAAGAATTCCACCATATTATGGTCACTCTTACCCAAGGGGCCTCTCAGGACAAAATTGCGAATTAACCCTTCCTCATTGCTCAAAACCCAGTCCAGAATAACCTGCTCTCTAGTTGGTTCCTCGACATGTTGGTTCAAAAAACCATCCCGCATACATTCCAAGAAATCCTCTTCCTCAGCACCTTTACCAATTTGGTTCACCCAATCTACATGTAGATTGAAGTCACCCATTATAACTGCTGTTCCTTTATTGCACACATTTCTAATTTCCTGTTTCATACCATCTCCGACCTCACTACTACTGTTAGGTGGCCTGTACACAACTCCCACCAGCGTCTTCTGCCCCTTAGGGTTACGCAGCTCTACCCATATCGATTCCACATCTTCCCGGCTTATGTCCTTCCTTTCTATTGCGTTAATCTCTTCTTTAACCAGCAACGCCACCCCACCTCTCCTTCCTTCATGTCTATCCCTCCTGAATATTGAATATCCTTGAACGTTGAGCTCCCATCCTTGGTCACCCTGGAGCCATGTCTCTGTGATCCCAACTATATCATAATCATTAATAGCAATCTGCACTTTCAATTCATCCACCTTATTACGAATGCTCCTTGCATTGACACACAAAGCCTTCAGGCGCTCTTTTACAACTCTCTTAGACCTTATACAATTATGTTGAAAAGTGGCCCTTTTTAATGCTTGCCCTGGATTTGTCGGCCTGCCACTTTTACTTTTCTCCTTAGTACTTTTTGCTTCTACCCTCACTTTACACCCCTCTGTCTCTCTGCACTTGTTCCCATCCCCCTGTTGTGAACTAACCTCCTCACGCCTTGCCTCTTTAATTTGATTCCCACCCCCCAACCATTCTAGTTTAAAGTCACCTCAGTAGCCCTCGCTAATCTCCCTGCCAGGATATTGGTCCCCCTAGGAGTCAAGTGTAACCCGTCCTTTTAGTACAGGTCACGCCTGTGCCAAAAGAGATCCCAATGATCCAAAAACTTGAATCCCTGCCCCCTGCTCCAATCCCTCAGCCACGCATTTATCCGCCACCTCATCGCATTCCTACTCTCACTGTCGCGTGGCACAGGCAGTAATCCCGAGATTACTACCTTTGCAGTCCTTTTTCTCAACTCCCTTCCTAGCTCCCTATATTCTCCTTTCAGGACCTCATCCCTTTTCCTACCTATGTCATTGGTACCTATATGTACCACGACCTCTGGCTCCTCACCCTCCCACTTCAGGATATCTTGGACACGATCAGAAGTATCCCGGACCCTGGCACCAGGGAGGCAAACTACCATCCGGGTCTCTGGACTGCATCCACAGAATCGCCTAACTGACCCCCTTACTATCGAGTCCCCTATTACTACTGTCCTCCTCTTCCTTTCCCTACCCTTCTGAGCTACAGGGCCGGACTCTGTGCCGGAGGCACGGCCACTGTCGCTTCCCCCGGGTAAGATGTCCCCCCCAACAGTACTCAAACAGGAGTACCTGTTGTTAAGGGGCACAGCCACCGGGGTACTCCCTATTACCTGACTCTTCCCCTTCCCCCTCCTAACCGTGACCCACTTGTCTGCCTCCCGTGGCCCCGGCGTGACCACCTGCCTGCAACTCCTCTCTATCAACTCCTCACTCTCCCTGACCAGACGAAGGTCATCCAGCTGCAGCTCCAGTTCCGTAACGCGGTCCCTTAGGAGCTGCATCTCGATGCACTTGGTGCAGATGTAGACGTCCGGGAGGCTTGGAGACTCCAGAGTCTCCCACATCCGACACCGAGAACAGCAAACTGCCCTCACACTCATACTGCCCCTCTCCTCAAATAACAACAGAAAATGAATGCCAAACCTTCCTCGCCTCGCCCGTTTCCGCCTAAGCCCGTTGTGCCGAAGCCCTTAAGTCTTCACTCTGCTCCCTGCTCACTCCGCCGTCTGCAAACTACGCTGCCCGCTCTATGAGGCTCTGTTCCTTTTAAATCTGCCGCGCTGCACTGCCCGACGTCACACGCCTGCGCAGTCCCGCCTCTCACAACGCCGTTGGAGAAAAAAAAAAATAATGAAAATTTCAAAAATGTCTTTCTCGGCACTCCCACTCAGACTCTCAGACTCCTTCTTCGAATCAAACCCGAAGCAGGATTTCTGCCCTTTTAGATCTGCCGCGCTGCACTGCCCGACGTCTCTTAATTAAGGGCTTATTTAAGAGACCAACTGGGTCAAATAATGTTTTTGCCGAAACCTAATGAAATTGAAATTTTAATTCAAAAAGGAAAAATTTTAAAAATTATTTCTTTTATGTATAATCTGATTCAAAAACAGACACTTAAACAAGGAATTCACAAGTCAAGACAAAAGTGGGAAATGGATTTGAGTATTAATATTGATGAAACAAATTGGTCAAGACTGTCTTGACAGTATGACAAATACAATAAATGTTCGACTCAGATTAGTAGAATATAATTTTTTACACCAATTATATATTATACGGCAAAGAATAAATAGATTAACTTCAAACTTACCTGATCAATGTTCTCGGTGTAATCAAGAAATTGGTACTTTTTTTACATTCTACTTGGTCCTGTTCCAATATTCAACCTTTTTGGATAAATTTAAGAGATTTATTGGAACAAATTACTGGAACTCAACTTCCACATGACCCGATATTATTTTTATTAGGTGACATTGAAGGGATAAAATTGAAACTTAAATAGAATAAATACCAGAAAGAATTTATAAAAATTGCACTGGCAGTAGCCAAGAAGGCTATAGCAGTTACTTGGAAATCGGATTCGTATTTAAGTATGGATCGTTGGAATAATGATATTTTTAGCTGTATTCCACTTGAAAAAATTACTTATAATTTAAGAGATAAATATGATACATTTTTGAATATTTGGCGTCTTTTTTTCTTACGAAAGATAGGTTGGGATATCTAGGTGCTCCAATGATAAAGATGTTGGGCCTTTGGGGAAAGTAACAAATAAATATATTAAATTTATTTTGAATCCCATGGAGCATGTGGAGACCTTTCAATATCCAGGCAGTCTTTCTTTCTTTCTTTTTTTTTCTTTTTCTTTTCTTTCTTTTAGGTAGGGGTATATATCGGGGGGGAAGGGTTAAGGGAGGGGGGGACCGTAGATATTATTATTTCATGTAATCATGTTTGAAAACTCAATAAAAATTATATATAAAAAATGTTGCTGCACACCTCCAATGCCTGGAGTAAGCTGAATTCCCCCTCGACTTGATGAAGGTCGCCTCGCTGGTGGAAATCTCTGCGCAGGTGGTCCCAGTTCTGGGGCTGGAGGTTGTATTGTAAGTCTTGGTGGAAGAGGATGTGCTGGTCTCCTTGGTGAGCATCGAGCTCGTGAAGCTGGTCTTTCAACAACTGCCTGTTGCTGCCTTGGAGTTTCTGGTGTGCAGGATTCCGTGGTGGTGACACAACCTTCACCTCCAGAATTATCCTCTGAAACTTGAGAACTTTCTTTTTTAGTTTGTTCATCTGTACTAGGATCTGTCCCATAAGCAGCCTCAACATTGCCATCATCATAATTATCTTCTCCCTCAGGACTACCCTCATTACTATCTACACCATCACCATCCTCAATACCAGTATCATCATCATTGTCCTCTTCATTGTCTGGATCTTCATCACTCTCAATAATAATGTATTCAGTTGGTGTTTGAGAACTTTGTGAATACTGAGTACTTAGCTGATGTTCTAATGGTTGAGGGTCTAAATCCAAAGGGTGAGATGCCTCTTCATTATCTTCCATTAGTTGACAGGTGGGTATTCTTCAATAACCACTTGGGTGATAGAGTCCTGTGAATCCGGGTTCTCAGATTGGATCTGCATTTCGTCGTCTGCATCTGTGTTTTCTTCCATCTCCTGTACATGCTCTTCTGATCGCTGGGTGAGTTTCAATTTCTTTGACTGATGTTCTGAAGACTCATCCTGACCATGAGCTGTATTATCAGCACTGGTCTCTTCGTCATCTTCACGTTGACGTTTAGGCATAGGAGTGGAGCCTGAAACTGTTCAAATACAGCAGTGGAAGTGGATGGTCGTTCCACTGGGGAGTCCTGCACAACATCATAAGGTATGAGATGTGAATTAGCTAAGATAGACTGGCAAATGACACTTAAAGGGTTGACGGTGGATATGCAATGGCAAGCATTTAAAGATCGCATGAATGAACTACAACAATAGTTCATCCCAGTTTGGCAAAAGGATAAATCAAGGAAGGTAGTGCACCCGTGGCTGACAAGGGAAATTAGGGATAGTGTCAATTCCAAAGAAGAAGCATACAAATTAGCCAGAAAAAGTGGCTCACCTGAGGACTGGGAGAAGTTCAGAGCTCAGCAGAGGAGGACAAAGGGCTTAATTAGGAAGGGGAAAAAAGATTATGAGAGAAAACTGGCAGGGAACATAAAAACTGACTGTAAAAGCTTTTATAGATATGTGAAAAGAAAAAGATTGGTTAAGACAACTGTAGGTCCCCTACAGACAGAAACAGGTGAATTGATTTTGGGGAGCAAGGGCATGGCACACCAATTGAATAATTACTTTGGTTCTGTCTTCACTAAGGAGGACATAAATAATCTTCCAGAAATAGTAGGGGACAGAGGGTCCAGTGAGATGGAGGAACTGAGCGACATACATGTTAGTAGGGAAGTGGTGTTAGGTAAATTGAAGGGATTGAAGGCAGATAAATCCCCAGGGCCAGATGGTCTGCATCCCAGAGTGCTTAAGGAAGTAGCCAAGAAATAGTAGATGCATTAGTGATAATTTTTCAAAACTCTTTAGATTCTGGACTAGTTCCTGAGGATTGGAGGGTGGCTAATGTAACCCCACTTTTTAAAAAAAGAGGGAGAGAGAAACCGGGGAATTATAGACCGGTTAGCCTAACATCGGTGGTGGGGAAAATGCTAGTCAGTTATCAAAGATGTGATAACAGCACATTTGGAAAGCGGTGAAATCATCGGACAAAGTCAGCATGGATTTGTGAAAGGAAAATCATGTCTGACGAATCTCATAGAATTTTTTGAGGATGTAACTAGTAGAGTGGATAGGGGAGAACCAGTGGATGTGGTATATTTGGATTTTCAGAAGGCTTTTGACAAGGTCCCACACAGGACATTAGTGTGCAAACTTAAAGCACATGGTATTGGGGGTAAGGTATTGATGGGGATAGAGAATTGGTTGGCAGACAGGAAGCAAAGAGTGGGAATAAACGGGACCTTTTCAGAATGGCAGGCAGTGACTAGTGGGGTACTGCAAGGCTCAGTGCTGGGACCCCAGTTGTTTACAAAAAAATTAATGAATTGGATGAGGGAATTAAATGCAGCATCTCCAAGTTTGCGGATGACACGAAGCTGGGTGGCGGTGTTGGCTGTGAGGAGGATGCTAAGAGGATGCAGGGTTACTTGGATAGGTTGGGTGAGTGGGCAAGTTCATGGCAGATGCAATTTAATGTGGATAAATGTGAAGTTATCCACTTTGGTGGCAAAAACAGGAAAACAGATTATTATCTGAATGGTGGCCGATTAGGAAAAGGGGAGGTGCAACGAGACCTGGGTGTCATTATACGCCAGTCATTGAAAGTGGGCAGGCAGGTACACCAGGCGGTGAAAAAGGCGAATGGTATGCTGGCATTGAGAGCGAGAGGATTCGAGTACAGGAGCAGGGAGGTACTACTGCAGTTGTACAAGGCCTTGGTGAGACCACACCTGGAGTATTGTGTGCAGTTTTGGTCCCCTAATCTGAGGAAAGACATCCTTGCCATAGAGGGAGTACAAAGAAAGTTCACCAGATTGATTCCTGGGATGGCAGGACTTTCATATGATGAAAGACTGGATGAACTAGGCTTATACTCATTGGAATTTAGAAGATTGAGGGGGGATCTGATTGAAACATATAAAATCCTAAAGGAATTGGACAGGCTAGATGCAGGAAGATTGTTCCCGATGTTGGGGAAGTCCAGGACGAGGTGTCACAGTTTGAGGATAAAGGGGAAGCCTTTTAGGACGGAGATTAGGAAAAAACTTCTTCACACAGCGAGTGGTGAACCTGTGGAATTCTCAGCCACAGAAAACAGTTGAGGCCAGTTCATTGGCTATATTTAAGAGGGAGTTAGATATGGCCCTTGTGGCTAAAGGGATCAGGGGGTATGGAGAGAAGGCTGGTACAGGGTTCTGAGTTGGGTGATCAGCCATGATCAATACTGAATGGTGGTGCAGGCTCGAAGGGCTGAATGGCCTACTCCTGCACCTATTTTCTCTGTTTCTATGTATCAGAAGGGTAGGGAAAGGAAGAGGAGGGCAGTAGTAATAGGGGACTCGATAGTAAGGGGGTCAGAAAGGCGATTCTGTGGATGCAGTCTGGAGACCCGGATGGTAATTTGCCTCCCTGGTGCCAGGGTCCAGGATATTTCTGATCGCGTCCAAGATATTCTGAAGTGGGAGGGAGAGGAGCCAGAGATCGTGGTACATATAGGTACCAATGATATAGGTGGGAAAAGGGGAGAGGTCCTGAAAGGAGAATATAGGGAGTTAGGAAGGGAGTTGAGAAAAAGGTCCACAAAGATAGTAATCTCGGGATTACTGCCTGTGCCATGCGACAGTGAGAGTAGGAATGCAATGAGGTGGAGGATAAATGCGTGGCTGAGGGATTGGAGCAGGGGGCAGGGATTCAAGTTTTTGGATCATTGGGACCTCTTTTGGCGCAGGTGTGACCTGTACAAAAAGGACGGGTTACACTTGAATCCTGGGGGGACCAATATCCTGGCGGGGAGATTTGCGAGGGCGACTGAGGTGACTTCAAACTAGAATGGTTGGGGGGTGGGAATCAAATTAAAGAGACTAGGAGAGAGGAGGTTAGTTCACAACGGGAGGATGGGAACAAGTGCAGAGAGACAGAGAGGTGTAAAATGAGGGTAGAAGCAAAAAGTAGTAAGGTGAAAAGTAAAAGTGGCAGGCCAGCAAATCCAGGGCAAAAATCAAAAAGGGCCACTTTTCAACATAATTGTATAAGGGCTAAGAGTGTTGTAAAAGCGAGCCTGAAGGCTTTATGTGTCAATGCAAGGAGCATTCGTAAAAGGTGGATGAATTAAAAGTGCAGATTGTTATTAATGAATATGATATACTTGGGATTCCCTTTTCCTACCTATGTCATTGGTATCTTCACCCTCCCACTTCAGGATATCTTGGACGCGATCAGAAATATCCCGGACCCTGGCACCTTCCAGGTCAGAGGAGGCACGGCAGGTGAAGGAGCGAGTGCGGGGATTGACTGAGAAGGAGCGGCTGATTTAAAATTATCAGCTAATATAAGCAAGTCTCGCTCTAGGGGAGCAGCTTTGTCGAGGGAGGTGCCTTGCGAGAAAAGTGCGAGTCTTTGGCTCAGGAGTCTTCGGCGAGGAGGCTGAGAGTGGAGAGAACGCCACAGTTGGAGAGGGTGAGAAGTGGAGAAGAGATGACCGCTAGGCTGATTCAGTGGGCTGTGTGCATGATGTGGGAGGTCAGGGACACTGACGGCGCCTCTGGATCCTACACCTGCGGAAAATGTGTCCAGATTCAGCTTCTGAAGGACCGTGTTGCAGCACTGGAGAGGCAACTGGATGATGTTAGGTTAATCCGGGAGAACGAGAGTTTTCTGGACAGGACCTACAGTGAGGTCGTTACACCCAGGATACAGGAAGGGAGAAGGAGGACGACGATGAACAAGGAAAGGATGCTTGAAGTACAGGAGACCCCGGGGGATGTGTGTCTCGTAAACAGGTTCTCCCTCTTGGAAGCTGTCGGGACAGAAGACAGTGCCAGTCTGAGAGGCGGACGGATCTGCGAGTCAACAATTGGCGCTGAGGCAAAGTCGAGGAGACAGACGTCAGACAGAGCCGTGGTCGTAGGGGACTCCATAGTGAGAGGTACAGAAAGGGGTTTCTATGGCAACAGGCGAGATTTAAGGATGGTGTGTTGCCTCCCTGGTGCTGGGATCCAGGATGTCACGGACCGATTGCAGGGAATCCTCAAGAATGAAGGTGAACATCCGGAAGTGGTGGTGTATGTCGGCACAAATGATGTGGGGAAGAAGAGGAAAGACGTTCTACAGCGCGACTTCAGAGAACTCGGAAGAAGGCTGAAAAGCAGGACTTCCAGGGTGGTTATCTCCGGTTTGCTTCCAGATCCCTGTGCTGGAGTGGTCAAGGACAGGGAGATAATGGATCTGAATGTGTGGCTGAGGAACTGGTGCAGGAAGCAAGGATTTACATTCTTGGACCACTGGGGTATGTTTCGGGGTGACGGGTTGCACCTTAATAAGCGGGGCACCAGCATTCTGGCAGGCAGCTTTGCCTCTGCAACACGGGTGTGTTTAAACTAAGTAGTGCGGGGAGGGGACAATCTGGAAACATAAGGATGGAGATAAAGGGAAAGTGAGAATAAGAAAAGTTAAGAAAGACAGCAGAATCAACAGAGCAGAAAGATCAAGAAGGGATAGTACAGTATGGCCAAGTGAAATAGGAATTGATATGGGAGGTGAGGGGAGTAATGAATTAAAAGTATTGTATATGAATGCACGGAGTATAAGAAATAAAGTGGATGAGCTTGAGGCTCAGTTGGAAATTGGTAATTATGATGTTGTGGGAATAACAGAGACATGGCTGCAAGTGGACAGGGCCTGGGAAATGAATATTTAAGAGTATACATCCTATCGAAAGGACAGACTGATGGGCAGAGGGGGTGGGGTGGTTCTTTTGGTGAGGAATGATATTCAGTCCCTTGCGAGGGGGGACATAGAATCAGGAGACATAGAGTCAGTATGGATAGAACTGAGAAATTCTAAGGGTAGAAAGACCCTAATGGGAGTTATCTAGTCTGGATGTAGGGTGCAAGTTGAATCAAGAGTTAAAATTGGCATGTCGCAAAGGTAATGCTACAGTTGTTATGGGGGACTTCAACATGCAGGTAGACTGGAGGAATCAGGTTGGTACTGGACCCCAAGAAAGGGAGTTTGTGGAGTCCCTCCGAGATGGATTCTTAGAACAGCTTGTACTGGAGCCTACCAGGGAGAACACAATTCTAGATTTAGTGTTGTGCAATGAACCGGATTTGATCAGGGACCTCGAGGTAAAGGAGCCATTAGGAGGTAGTGACCATAATATGATAAGTTTTAATCTACAATTTGAGAGGGAGAAGGGAAACTTGGAAGGGTCAGTATTGCAGTTGAACAAAGAGAACTATGGTGCTATGAGGGAGGAGCTGGCCAAAGTTCAATGGAACAATACCCTAGCAGGGATGACAGTGGAACAGCAATGCCAAGTGTTTCTGGGAATAATGTGGAAGGAGCAGGATCAGTTCATTCCAAAGAGGAAGAAAGATCCTAAGGGAAGTAAGGGGAGGCCGTGGCTGACAAGGGAAGTAATGGACAGTATAAAAATAAAAGAGAAGAAGTATAACATAGCAAAGACGAGTGGGAAGCCGGAGGATTGGGAAACTTTTAAAGAGCAACAGAAGATAACTAAAAAGGGAATACGTGGAGAAAAAATAAGGTACAAAGGTAAACTAGCCAAGAATATGAAGGAGGATAGTAAAAGCTTCTTTAGGTATGTGAAAAGGAAAAAAATAGTTAAGACCAAAATTGGGCCCTTGAAGACGGAAGCCGGTGAATTTATTATGGGGAACAAGGAAATGGCAGACGAGTTGAACAGGTACTTTGGATCTGTCTTCACTAGGGAAGACACAAACAATCTCCCAGATGGAATAGTGGCCAAAGGACCTAGGGTAATGGATGAATTGAAGGAAATTTATATCAGGCAGGAAATGGTGTTGGATAGGCTGTTGGGTCTGAAGGCTGATAAGTCCCCGGGACCTGATGCTCTGCATCCCGGGGTACTTAAGGAGGTGGCCTTAGAAATCGTGGACGCATTGGTAATCATTTTCCAATGTTCTATAGATTCAGGATCAGTTCCTGTGGATTGGAGGGTGGCTAATGTTGTCCCTCTCTTCAAGAAGGGAGGAAGAGAGAAAACAGGGAATTATAGACCGGTCAGCCTGACGTCGGTGGTGGGAAAGATGCTGGAGTCAATTATAAAAGATGAAATTACAACACATCTGGAGAGTAGTAACAGGATTGGTCTGAGTCAGCATGGATTTACGAAGGGAAATCGCGCTTGACTAATCTTCCGGAATTTTTTGAGGATGTAAGTATGAAAATGGACAAGGGAGAGCCAGTGGATGTTGTGTATCTAGACTTTCTGTAAGCCTTTGATAAGGTCCCACATAGGAGATTAGTGGGCAAAATTAGGGCACATGATATTGGGGGCAGAGTACTGACATGGATTGAAAATTGGCTGGCTGACAGAAAACAAAGAGTAGCGATTAACGGGTCCCTTTCGGAATGGCAGGCGGTGACCAGTGGGGTACCGCAGGGTTCAGTGCTGGGACCGCAGCTGTTTACAATATATATTAATGATTTAGATGAGGGAATTAAAAGTAACATTAGCAAATTTGCTGATGATACAAAGGTGGGTGGCAGTGTGAAATGGGAGGAGGATGTTTTGAGAATGCAGGGTGACTTGGACAGGCTGGGTGAGTGGGCAGATGCATGGTAGATGCAGTTTAATGTGGATAAATGTGAGGTTATCCACTTTGGTGATAAGAACGGGAAGGCAGATTATTATCCACATGGAGTCAAGTTAGGAAAAGGGGAAGCACGAGATCTAGGTGTTCTTGTACATCAGTCACTGAAAACAAGCATGCAAGTACAGCAGGCAGTGAAGAAAGCTAATGGCATGCTGGCCTTCATAACAAGGGGAATTGAGTATAAGAGCAAAGAGGTCCTTCTGCAGCTGTACAGGGCCCTGGTGAGACCACACCTGGAGTACTGTGTGCAGTTTTGGTCTCCAAATTTGAGGAAGGACATTCTTGCTATTGAGGGAGTGCAGCGTAGGTTCACAAGGTTAATTCCCGGGATGGCGGGACTGTCATATGTTGAAAGATTGGAGCGACTGGGCTTGTATACTCTGGAATTTGGAAGGCTGAGCGGGGATCTTATTGAAACATATAAGATTATTAAGGGATTGGACACGCTGCAGGCAGAAAGCATGTTCCCGCTGATGGGCGAGTCTAGAACCAGAGGACACAGTTTAAGAATTAGGGGTAGGCCATTTAGAACGGAGTTGAGGAAAAACTTTTTCACCCAGAGAGTGGTGGATATATGGAATGTTCTGCCCCAAAAGGCTGTGGAGGCCAAGTCTCTGGACGCTTTCAAAAAAGAGATGGATAGAGCTCTTAAAGATAGTGGAATGAAAGGTTATGGGGATAAGGCAGGAACTGGATATTGATAGTGGATGATCAGCCATGATCACAGTGAATGGCGGTGCTGGCTCAAAGGGCCGAATGGCCTACTCCTGCACCTATTGTCTATTGACATCCAGTTCATCTGTACGTGTGAACTTCCCACTGTAGAGGTCATTTACAGAGACAGGTGTGTAATTCATGTTAACACAAATGAATTGAATTAAACTGACTTTATTTCTTACATCCTTCACATACATGAGGAGTAAAATCAATACATTATGTCTCCATCTAAATGTGCAACGTGCAATAATAATTTATAATCATTTATAATAAATAGAACAGTCAATGTAATATAGAGTATACTCAAATCAGCGTGAGTTCATCAGTCTGATAGCCTGGTGGAAGAAGCTGTCCGGGAACCTGTTGTTCCTGGCTTTGATACTGCAGTACCTCTTCCTGGATGGTAGCAGCTGGAATAGATTGTGGTTGGGATGGCTTGGATCCCCAGTGATCCCCAATATTTCCATTTTATATTGTTGTGCATACTATTTATTATAAATTAGTATAGTTTGCACATGGCACATTCAGACAGAGACATAACGTAAAGGATTTTACTCCTCAAGTATGTGAAGGATGTAAGAAATAAAGTCAATTCAATCCTTTATAATTGTTGAATGTTATGATATGTTGAGTCCTGACAAACACACCACAGCAAGTTCCTAGTACAGGTAAAGGTAATATTTAAGCTCTGATCCTTTATTTTCCCTCTCAACCCCGTTCTCCAGCTTTCTCCCCATAACCTCTGAAGCTCTGACCCAACAAGACGGCACCAACCCCGCTTCGGACACACCCGAGGTCTCGGCCTCCTCCACCATCTTGTGGCGACGGCGCATTCCCCAGACTCGGCGCCCTCTGGCCGAGGAGGGCCCTCCTCAGGCAGCACTGCAGGACATCAGCGAGCCCTTCGGCCCATCTAGTCCATGGTGGAAATCTTTTCCTTCATCTCTGCTCCCAAGGGTCGACCGTCTATTCTGAGGCTAAATTTAAGAACTCGACTTGGATGAGGAGCGGACCGACCCACAAACTCCTCCCAAGCCGCCCACAACACTACCGGCGACGGACAGACCCCACCCGCCCAACACCGGATTGCCCGCCATTGATTTGGTCGTTACCTCTTCTGCCTCATCATCTCGGCCCGGGCTTTACGGGAATGGCGAAGAACGACGGTGCCGGTTTGGGAAGCGTCTCCCGGCCTCTCGCAGCCGTCTTCCCCGCGGCCGGCAGTCACAGCCCCCGAACCCCCTTTCGGAAGACCCTCCTTTGAGGAGCCTCGGGACAGGCGGTTCAGGGAGCGTTTCATTCTGAAGAGGGATCAGCGAGAGAGAGAGAGAGATCTCCCCGTCAGACCCGAGTTCTCCAATCGGTCTCTCCCCCTCTGGAGAGGGAGAGGGAGGGGGAGGGGGAGAGGGAGAGGGGAGAGAGAGGGGGAGAGAGAGGGGAGGGAGAGGGGGAGGGGGAGGGGAGGGGGAGGGGAGGGGGGGGGGAGGGGGAGGGGGAGGGGAGGGGGAGGGGAGGGGGAGGGAGGGGGAGGGAGGGGGAGGGAGGGGAGGGAGGGGGAGGGAGAGGGGGGGGGAGGGAGGGGGAGGGGGAGGGGGAGGGGGAGGGGGGGGGAGGGGGAGGGGGAGGGGGGGGAGGGGGAGGGGGAGGGGGAGGGGGAGGGGGAGGGGGAGGGGGAGGGGGAGAGGGAGGGAGGGGGAGGGGGAGGGAGGGGGAGGGGGAGAGGGAGGGAGGGGGAGAGGGAGGGGGAGGAGAGAGAGAGAATGAAAAGAAAAGAAAGAAAGGAAGAGAAAGAGAGAGTCCTGAGGCGATCCTTGACGAGGAGCCGCCCCCGGTCACACCGACGGACGGACCCGACCCCACAACGGGGAACTGAACCGATGCCCAGCAGTCTGACGGTTGAGTCCGTCCCGCGGGAACGGACAGTTTGTTCTCGCGTTCACCTCGCGACCCCGGTCACACCTCAGGGTTCCACCCCCGGGGCGTTGGAAGACGCCGTTCCCGTCAGAGCGAGGCCGGCGGAATCCCGCGCAGAGGCCGCGAGGGTGAAGCCGGAGGCGGAGAGGCGAAGCAGCAGATCGGCTGCGGTTTCGCTCCGAATGGGGCCGAGGCCAGTCACCGACACCAGGCAAGGTTGGCCGGCCGGTTGGACTCCGCCACCGGCCGAGCTCCTGGCTCGGGAACCGAAAGGGCTCCCAATAATTCCGCCTCAGCTGGGACTCGCAGCCTCCAACGAGGGCCGCGGTAATGCCGCCAACGGCAAGGCGCCATGACACCTCGGGGTGCTCCGAAGTTCGCCATCACGACGTAGCTTTTTAAACCTTTCGTAAGCTTGTCTTTTCTTCTTGACCAGATTGACAACAGCCTTTGTCCGCCACGGTTCCTGTTACCGACCGTCCTTTCCCGGTCTCATTGAAACGTCCCTCAGCAGAACTCCACTCAAATATCCCCTGAACATTTGCCACATTTCCCTGAGAATCTCTGTTCACAAGTTATGCTTCCAAGTTGCTGCCTGATTCCCCCTTACTCCAATTAAACGTTTTCCTAACTTGTCTGTGACTATCCCTCTCCAATGCTGTGGTAAAGGAGATAGGAATTGTGATCACAGGATCCGCACAGAAACATCAGATTGAACATCAAACCCCCAACCCACCCGGTCCCCTCTCTCACACAAAAACTAACAGATCATCCACAGGGAAACATCAGATTGAACATCAAACCCCCAAACCACCCGGTCCCCTCTCTCACACAAAAACTAACAGATCATCCGCACAGAAACATCAGATTGAACATCAAACCCCCAACCCACCCGGTCCCCTCTCTCACACAAAAACTAACAGATCATCCACAGGGAAACATCAGATTGAACATCAAACCCCCAACCCACCCGGTCCCCTCTCTCACACAAAAACTAACAGATCATCCACAGGGAAACATCAGATTGAACATCAAACCCCCAACCCACCCAGTCCCCTCTCTCACACAAAAACTAACAGATCATCCACACAGAAACATCAGATTGAACATCAAACCCCCAACCCACCGGGTCCCCTCTCTCACACAAAAACCAACAGATCATCCACACGGAAACATCAGATTGAACATCAAACCCCCAACCCACCCGGTCCCCTCTCTCACACAAAAACCAACAGATCATCCACAGGGAAACATCAGATTGAACATCAAACCCCCAACCCACCCGGTCCCCTCTCTCACACAAAAACTAACAGATCATCCACAGGGAAACATCTGATTCAACATCAAACCCCCAACCCACCCGGTCCCCTCTCTCACAGAAAAACTAACAGATCATCCACACGGAAACATCGGAGTGAACATCAAACCCCCAACCCACCGGGTCCCCTCTCTCACACAAAAACCAACAGATCATCCACACGGAAACATCAGATTGAACATCAAACCCCCAACCCACCCGGTCCCCTCTCTCACACAAAAACCAACAGATCATCCACACAGAAACATCAGATTGAACATCAAACCCCCATCCCACCCGGTCCCCACTCTCACACAAAAACTAACAGATCATCCACACGGAAACATCAGATTGAACATCAAACCCCCAACCCACCCGGTCCCCTCTCTCACACAAAAACCAACAGATCATCCACACAGAAACATCAGATTGAACATCAAACCCCCATCCCACCCGGTCCCCACTCTCACACAAAAACTAACAGATCATCCACACGGAAACATCAGATTGAACATCAAACCCCCAACCCACCCGGTCCCCTCTTTCACACAAAAACTAACAGATCATCCACAGGGAAACATCAGATTGAACATCAAACCCCCAACCCACCCGGTCCCCTCTCTCACACAAAAACTAACAGATCGTCCACAGGGAAACATCAGATTGAACATCAAACCCCCAACCCACCCAGTCCCCTCTCTCACACAAAAACTAACAGATCATCCACACTGAAACATGAAATTGAACATCAAACCCCCAACCCACCCGGTCCCCTCTCTCACACAAAAACTAACAGATCATCCACAGGGAAACATCAGATTGAACATCAAATCCCAAACCCACCCGGTCCCCTCTCTCACACAAAAACTAACAGATCATCCACAGGGAAACATCAGATTGAACATCAAATCCCAAACCCACCCGGTCCCCTCTCTCACACAAAAACTAACAGATCATCCTCACGGAAACATGAGATTGAACATCAAACCCCCAACCCACCCGGTCCCCTCTCTCACACAAAAACTAACAGATCATCCACAGGGAAACATTAGATTGAACATCAAACCCCCAACCCACCCGGTCCCCTCTCTCACACAAAAACTATCAGATCATCCACAGGGAAACATCAGATTGAACATCAAACCCCCAACCCACCCGGTCCCCTCTCTCTCACAAAAACTAACAGATCATCCACAGGGAAACATCAGATTGAACATCAAACCCCCAACCCACCCGGTCCCCTCTCTCACACAAAAACTAACAGATCATCCACAGGGAAACATCAGATTGAACATCAAACCCCCAACCCACCCGGTCCCCTCTCTCACACAAAAACTAACAGATTATCCACAGGGAAACATCAAATTGAACATCAAATCCCAACCCCCCCGAATCCCCTCTCTCACACAAAAGCTTGCTTTCTTTTTTAATCTTTTTATTAGTTTCATAGAATATAAACATAACATAGCAATAATACAAAGTTGTTGGGAATATACTGTTATACTTAACATGAGTAATTATAAAACCAAATAGTATTTAATTGACAAAACTCCCAATCATGTAGGATACCAATGAATAATACAGGACAAAAAGAAAATATCTAGAAAAAATCATGAAAAAAGAAAACAAAATAAAACCCCCTCAAAAAAAAACTAATCTAAACAGAATTAATCAACTAAACTAAAAAAAAGACCTGGGCAATTTTAACAACGTGAAAATGGAAGAAAAGAAAACCTTAGTGTCGATGACTCCGTTCCTCTCCACCAACACTACAGAGAAGTAAAATATGTTTGGAAATGGTCAAATTACTTCATATGAAAATGCTGAATAAATGGCATCCAAGTTTTTTCAAATTTAATGGCAGGGTCATAAACCACACTTATAATTTTTTCCAAATTTAAACACAACATAGCAAAAATGTTTGGCGAATCACGGATAGCAATTGCTAAAGGTTCAAGGGCGATATTAAATAGTAAAGGACTAAGAGGGCATCCTTGCCTAGTACCACGAAATAGACGGAAAAGGGGAGATCTTTGATTATTAGTACAAACTGAAGCTACTGGGGAATAATATAACAATTTAATCCAAGATATAAATATCAAACTAAAATTAAATTTCTCGAGCACACTAAATAAATAAGGCCATTCAACTCTGTCAAAGGCTTTCTCAGTATCTAATGAGATAATACATTCCGGAGTATTAAGTGAAGGGGTAGGATGAATAACGATTTTTAATCAATCCAGTTTGGTCCATAGATATAAATTGAGGTAATACCTTCTCTAACCTAGCTGCTAAAATTTTTGAATCTACATTCAAAAGTGATAATCGGTCTATATGATGCACAATCAGTAGGATCTTTGTTTTTTTTAAGAATTAAGGAAATACAGGCTTCATAAAACGATTGTGGTAATTTACCTAAACTGATTGCTTCTTTGAATATTCTAGACAACCACGGAGAGAGAATAGAGGAAAAGGATTTTCAAAATTCCACTGTAAACCCGTCCGGACCAGGTGCTTTACCAGAATTCACTGATGAGATTGCAGCCATTATTTCTTCCTCTGTAATAGGAGTTTCTAATGATAAGCAACCTTCGGGTGATAATTTCGGAAAATTCAGTTTACTTAAAAAATCATGCATGATATTAAAATCATGAGGAAAATCAGAGTGATATAAAGAGGTATAAAATTCTTGAAAGGTTTTGTTTATCCCATCATGATCAACTGTCAAAGTATCATCGTGTTTGCGAATCTTAGTAATTTGACGTTTAGCCGAAGCAAATTTCAATTGATTAGCCAATAGTTTACCGGATTTATCACTATGAATATAAAAATCACTTTTAGTTCTCATTAATTGATTTGCAATCGAGGATGTTAATAGTAAACTATGTTCCAATTGAAGTTCAACTCTGTGTCTGTACAGCTCCTTACTAGGAGCAATAGCATATTTTTTTATCAATTTCTTTAATTTTATCAACCAACAAGAGTATTTCATTCTTAGCACGTTTTTTCAAAGCAGCCGAATAGGAAATAATCTGACCATGGATATAAGCTTTAAAAGCGTCCCAAACTGTTCCATTGGAAACTTCTTCCGTAGTATAAATTGAAAAAAAGAAATCAATCTGTTCCTTTATAAAGTTGACAAAGTCCGAATCTTGAAGCAAAATGGGGTTAAGTCGCCATTGTCTATTAGTAGAAGTATCCATTAACTTGATAGAAAGTTTCATTGGAGCATGATCTGAAATGGCGATAATGTCATAATTACAATCAAGTACAGATGGGATTAATCGAGAGTCAATAAAAAAATAGTCAATTCGAGACTAAGAACGATGAACATGTGAAAAGAATGAGAATTCTTTGTCCTTTGGGTGTAGAAATCTCCAAATTTCTGAAATCCCAGAATCAATCATAAAAGAGTTAATAAGAGTAGCCGACTTATTCGGTAAAGCCGGACTACCTACGGATCTGTCCAACATGGGATTCAAACATAAATTAAAGTCACCGCCCATTATCAACATATACTCGTTTAAGTTAGGAAAGGAAGTGAATGTGTGCTTAAAAAATTCAGGGTAATCCACATTCGGAGCATAAACATTATCCACAGCAACCTTTTTGTTAAAAAGTAACCCAGTGATTAACAAAAATCTACCATTAGGATCTGAGATAATGTCTTGATGAATAAATGTAATTGAGGGATCTATAAAAATAGAAACGCCTTTAACTTTGGCTTGGGAGTTCGAGTGGTATTTTAATCTTTCCAGAACTTAAAGAAGCGTTGATTATCCTCTTTCCTTACATGAGTTTCTTGTGCAAAAATAATATGAGCATTCAGTCTTTGGAATACTTTGAAAATCTTTTTCCGTTTTATTGGATGGTTTAAACCATTTGTATTCCAGGAGACAAAATTAATAATGTGAGCCATAATTTAAGATTAACCCTTTGGTGTGTAAAGGGTTAACCATAATGTAAGCTCATGAAATCGGAAGAGGAATACAGGATCAGAGAGGAACCGGAAATCTCGACACTGCAGACATCTTTGTAGTACTAAATCAGCCCGGTAGAAAAAATTAAAAAGGAAAAAGACTGCCCCGCCCTCCATCCACAAGAACCCTGAACTAAGCCAGAGAAGGCTGAAGAAAGAACTAACTAACACTAAATCTAACCCCATTTCTGCAGGAGGCAACTCCAAAGATATATGTTATATAGATGACCTCCCGAAAACTGATATAAAAAAACTAAACACTATACTAGAATAATCTACATAGTATAATTTCTAAAATAAATAAATAAGAAAAAGTTAGTATCAATACGTATGATTAGTTAATTATAAATGAGAGTAAATAAAATATTGCTTCCGAAAAAAAGAAAGGGGATTATGGGAAGAAGAAACATAAGAACATGGCGTCCCAAAAAAACAAAGGAGATTATGCAAAAAGAAAAACAAACCGCCATTTTAATTATACAGTAACAAAAGTAAAGAACATATAACTGAAAATGATCGTCAGATCAAATCGTTAGTAATAATATCGGAAATCAAAAAGTTAAGGAAAAATTTAAAAGAAAGTAATGTTATTCGCGAGAAATAACTATTTCATATAAGTTGTAAAGTAATAACTATAGTACTAAGCAAAAGCAAAAATCTTGACCTTATAAAAAACCTTCATTGTACGGTAGTAGAAGGTTTATTTTTTTTTAAACAGAAAAAAACGCTGATACTGAGAGCACAGAACATTAATTAAAGGGCAGTGTCCGTATCAGATGGGTAGTTATCATCCAAAAAGCTTCGAGCGGCCGTTATGGAATGGAAGACACGACGAGATCCATCAGGAAGAGAAATTCTTCGGCGTGCAGGGTACAATAATGCCGGTTTCAGATTTTTTTGACAACATTCTGACATCAGAGGTTTAAAAGTCAGTCGCTCTTTCATCACTTCGGGACTGTAATCTTGAACTATCCTGAAGGAATGCTGGCGATAATTGATCATCCCTTGCCGACGAGCAGTCTGGAGAAGCTGTCCTTTAACATTAACGTAATGGAAACGAAGAATAATTGGTCTCGGTTTGGATACAGCCGATGTCGACTTTGGCCGTGGTCGAGTGATGGAGGCTCGTTGGGAAAAACTGAGCTAAACGTATCCTTTAAAAGTTGAGCAAAGAATATTGAAGGGTCTCCATCCTCAACATCCTTGGGTAGACCAATTATACGTAAGGTCTGTCTTCTCGATCGATGACTTTGGATTTAAAATGTTGCAGTTGTTTAATGGTCGAAGCTAAATTCTGCTCTAAGTTCTCGACTTTTGAATCCGTCTTCTGAGATTTAATATCCAGTTCAGAGATTTTACTTCGATGTTTTTAAACTTCCCAATCCAGGGATTTCAGAGTTTCCGTGATTGATGTTAAATCTTCATTGAGACTTTGACGTTGTTGTTCAAATTTATCAGATAAACTTTCAGATGGATTTTGACATTGTTCCTCAAACTTTTCCTCTAGAAACTTCATCATAGGGTAGCTCCGTTTGTTTAGAGTCACCTTTTCTTTTTCCTCCATTCCCGTAGGGATCTTTCCTGTCTTTGGCTTTGGATCTTGTATTCATTTCTTTAAATTCCAGAATTGCAACTTAAGAAAAAATCAGTAGATAAAATAAATCTTCTGGTGAGGGTAAAAATTGATTAGATAAGGGAGATCATAGGTGAAAAAAAAGATAACAAAAATGGAGCGAAGCCAGAAGCAACCTCACTCCATGAGCAGAAACGTCATATTGAACATTGAACCCCAAACACCCCCCGAATCTCCTCCTTCACACAAAAACTAACTGATCGTCCACACAGAAACGTCAGATTGAACATCAAGTCCCAAACCGCCCCAGTCCCCTCCCTCTCACTAAAACTACTGATCGTCCACACAGAAACGTCAGATTGACCATTAAACCCAAAACCACCCCCCCAAATCCCCTCCCTCTTACAGAAACTAAGATCGTCCACACGGAAACGTCAGATTGGACATCAAATCCCAAACCCCTCCTTCACACAAACACTAAGAGATCGTCCACACGGAAACGTCAGATTAAATATCAAACCCCAAACTCCCCGGAATCCCCTCCCTCACACAAAAACCAACGATCGTCCACACAGAAACGTCAGATTGAACATCAAATCCTAAACCCCCCCAATCCCCTCCCTCAGACAAAAACTAACAAATCGTCAACACGGAAATGGGAGATTGACCATCAAACCCCAATTCCTTCCCTCACACAAAAACTAACAGATCGTCCACACAGAAACGTCAGATTGAACATCAAACCAGAAACCCTCCCAATGCCCTCCCTCACAAAAACTAACTGATCTTCCAGACTAAACATCAGATTGACCATCAAACCCTAAATACCCCACACCATCGCCTTCCTCACACAAAAACGAATTGATCGTCTACATGGAAACATCAGCTGAAACATCAAACCCCAAACTCCCCCCCGAATCCACTCCCTCACAGAAAAACTAACAAATCGTCCACACGGAAACGTCAGATTGACCATCAAACCCAAACCACTCCCCCCCGAATCCCTTCCCTCTCACAAAAACTAACAGATCGTCCACACAGAAACATCAGATTGACCATCAAACCCCAAATCCCTCCCTCACACAAAAACTAACAAATCATCCACACGGAAACGGGAGATGGAACATCAAATCCCAAACCCTCCCCAATCGCTCTGTCACGTACCCCGTGACAGGGATTAAGAAACCAGCAGAAATAGAAAACACTTTGGAGTCTCATATTGCTACAAACTACTAATATTTATTAGTAACTACGCAATACAGTAATATCAATGTAAATAAACCAATCAGGTTAGCAATGATTATACATAAAAGTAAGTGTGGAATATATGTCTGAAAACCAAGCTCCTTTAAGTCTAGGGGTAAAAAGATACAGTCTTACGATGTTGAGTAAAGTTCAGTTCAGTTCAGTTCGTGGTATTTAGTTGAGTATTGATGGAGAGAGAGAGTGTGAGTTGAGTCTTCAGGTGAGCTGATGCCATCGATCTTCTTGTCGTCCTACGAAATCCTTTACAAGTCACCAACTGTGACTTTAACCAGGGGGACCGGTTTTCCTTTGGTGGAGCTATCACCCCGGCAAGGGCGGACACATAGACAACTCCCCACCAGTCAACCCCTTCTCCTTCAAACTGGAATAGCACTTTGGATGGATCCGCCTGATCGATCCTCCAAAACCCACTTTCTCTGCGGGCACAACAATGCTCATTCAGTGTCCAGATCATGTGTCTGAGGTCTGTATCATCTGACCTCCCATTTATTTCACCAGGCTGAGCATCATTTGTCATTCAGAGAGTCCCTCCTTCCACTGTCTGTGAAGAAATGCACAAGCAGGCAACAAGTCCTTGAAAGTAACATCAATAATGTCCTGTCAGTCACCATAGCAACTTTCGAGCTGCTCGGTGCTGTCTCCAACTCCAAACTCAGTAGAAATCCAAAGTTACTTCCAATACCTTAAAGTGACAGTCCAACCGTTAATTTTCGTCTGTGTCTCTCTCTCTCTCTCTCTCTCTCTCTCTCTCTGTCTCTCTCTCTATCTCTATCTCTCTCTCTATCTCTCTCTATCTCTATCTCTATCTCTCTCTCTATCTCTCTCTATCTCTCTTTCCAAACAAACCAACAATGATGAATGTATCTCTCTGTCTCTCTTCAACCAGTTAAGAGGGGAACTCCTGGATCCCCTCACAGCTCCCTTACACAAAAACTAACAGATCGTCCACACGGAAACGTCATATTGAACATCGAACCCCAAACACCCCCCAAGTCCCTTCCCTCACACAAAATCTAACAGATCATCCACAGAGAAACATCAGATTAAACATCAAACCCCAACCCTGCCGAATCCCCTCCCTCTCACAAAAACTAACTGATCGTCCACACGGAAATATCAGTTTGACATCAAACCGAAACCGCCCCCCAATCCCCTCCCTCTCTCAAAAACTAACAGATCGTCCACACAGAAACATCAGATTGAACATCAAACAACAAAACCCCTCCCAACAAACCCCTCCCTCACACAAAAATTAACAGATTGTCTACACGGAAACGTCAGATTGAACATCAAACCCTAAATCCCTGCAATCCCCTCCCTCTCACAAAAACTAACTGATCATCCACACGGAAACGTCAGATTGACCATCAAACCCGAAACCCCCCTAAATCCACTCCCTCACACAGAAGCTAACAGATCGTCTACATCAAAACGTCAGATTAAACATCAAACCCCAAACCTCCCCCAATCCCCTCTCTCACACAAAAACTAACAGATTGTCCAAATGGAAACGTCAGATTGAACATCAAACCCCAACCCCACCAAATCACCTCCCACTCACAAAAACTAACTGATCAGCCATAGGGAAACTCAGATTGACCGTCAAACCCCAGATCGCTCCCTCAAACAAAAACTATCAAATCGTCCACACGGAAACGTGAGATTGAACATCAAATCCCAAATGCCCTCCCTCACACAAGAATTAACAGATCGTCCACACGGAAACGTCAGATTTTACATCAAACCCCAAACCCCCACCAATCCCCTCTTTCACACAAAAATTAACTGATCGTCCACACGGAAATGTCAGATTGATCATCATACCCAAAACCACCCACCCCCTCACTCACACAAAAACTAACAGATCGCCCACACAAAAATGTCAGATTGAACATCAAATCCCAAACCCTGCCAATCTCCTCCCTCACGCAAAACTAACAGATCATCTACACGGAAACGTCAGATTGGCCATCAAACCCCAATTCCCTCCCTCAGACAAAAACTAACAAATCGTCCACACGGAGACGTCAGATTGACCATCAAACCCGAAACCCCCCTGAATCCACTCCCTCACACAGAAGCTAACAGATCGTCTACATCGAAACGTCAGATTAAACATCAAACCCCAAACCTCCCCTAATCCCCTCTCTCACACAAAAACTAACAGATTGTCCAGACGGAAACGTCAGATTGACCATCAAACCCAAACCACACCCCCGAATTCCCTCCCTCAGACAAACACTAACAAATCGTCCGCACGGAAACGTCAGATTGAACATCAAATCCCACACCCCCCCAAAACGCTTCCCTCACACAAAAACTAACAGATCGTCCACATGGAAGCGTCAGATTGAACATCAAACTCTAAACACCCCCAATCCCCTCACTCACACAAAAAATAAGAGATCGTCCACATGGAAACGTCCGGCTGACCATCAAACCCGAAACCCCCTGAATCCACTCCCTCACACAATAACTAACAGATCATCCATACGGAAACGTCGGATTGAACATCAAACTCCAAACCCGCTCCCCAATCACCTCACTCACACAAAAACTAACAGATCGTCCACACGGAAACATCAGATTGAACATCAATCCCCACCATCACACAAAAACTAACAGATCGTCCACACAGAAACATCAGATTGACCATCAAACCCCAAATCCCTCCCTCACACAAAAACTAAAAAATCATCCACACGGAAACGGGAGATGGAACATCAAATCCCAAACCCTCCCCAATCGCTCTGTCACGTACCCCGTGACAGGGATTAAGAAACCAGCAGAAATAGAAAACACTTTGGAGTCTCATATTGCTACAAACTACTAATATTTATTAGTAACTACGCAATACAGTAATATCAATGTAAATAAACCAATCAGGTTAGCAATGATTATACATAAAAGTAAGTGTGGAATATATGTCTGAAAACCAAGCTCCTTTAAGTCTAGGGGTAAAAAGATACAGTCTTACGATGTTGAGTAAAGTTCAGTTCAGTTCAGTTCGTGGTATTTAGTTGAGTATTGATGGAGAGAGAGAGTGTGAGTTGAGTCTTCAGGTGAGCTGATGCCATCGATCTTCTTGTCGTCCTACGAAATCCTTTACAAGTCACCAACTGTGACTTTAACCAGGGGCACCGGTTTTCCTTTGGTGGAGCTATCACCCCGGCAAGGGCGGACACATAGACAACTCCCCACCAGTCAACCCCTTCTCCTTCAAACTGGAATAGCACTTTGGATGGATCCGCCTGATCGATCCTCCAAAACCCACTTTCTCTGCGGGCACAACAATGCTCATTCAGTGTCCAGATCATGTGTCTGAGGTCTGTATCATCTGACCTCCCATTTATTTCACCAGGCTGACCATCATTTGTCATTCAGAGAGTCCCTCCTTCCACTGTCTGTGAAGAAATGCACAAGCAGGCAACAAGTCCTTGAAAGTAACATCAATAATGTCCTGTCAGTCACCATAGCAACTTTCGAGCTGCTCGGTGCTGTCTCCAACTCCAAACTCAGTAGAAATCCAAAGTTACTTCCAATACCTTAAAGTGACAGTCCAACCGTTAATTTTCGTCTGTGTCTCTCTCTCTCTCTCTCTCTCTCTCTCTCTCTGTCTCTCTCTCTATCTCTATCTCTCTCTCTATCTCTCTCTATCTCTATCTCTATCTCTCTCTCTATCTCTCTCTATCTCTCTTTCCAAACAAACCAACAATGATGAATGTATCTCTCTGTCTCTCTTCAACCAGTTAAGAGGGGAACTCCTGGATCCCCTCACAGCTCCCTTACACAAAAACTAACAGATCGTCCACACGGAAACGTCATATTGAACATCGAACCCCAAACACCCCCCAAGTCCCTTCCCTCACACAAAATCTAACAGATCATCCACAGAGAAACATCAGATTAAACATCAAACCCCAACCCTGCCGAATCCCCTCCCTCTCACAAAAACTAACTGATCGTCCACACGGAAATATCAGTTTGACATCAAACCGAAACCGCCCCCCAATCCCCTCCCTCTCTCAAAAACTAACAGATCGTCCACACAGAAACATCAGATTGAACATCAAACAACAAAACCCCTCCCAACAAACCCCTCCCTCACACAAAAATTAACAGATTGTCTACACGGAAACGTCAGATTGAACATCAAACCCTAAATCCCTGCAATCCCCTCCCTCTCACAAAAACTAACTGATCATCCACACGGAAACGTCAGATTGACCATCAAACCCGAAACCCCCCTAAATCCACTCCCTCACACAGAAGCTAACAGATCGTCTACATCAAAACGTCAGATTAAACATCAAACCCCAAACCTCCCCCAATCCCCTCTCTCACACAAAAACTAACAGATTGTCCAAATGGAAACGTCAGATTGAACATCAAACCCCAACCCCACCAAATCACCTCCCACTCACAAAAACTAACTGATCAGCCATAGGGAAACTCAGATTGACCGTCAAACCCCAGATCGCTCCCTCAAACAAAAACTATCAAATCGTCCACACGGAAACGTGAGATTGAACATCAAATCCCAAATGCCCTCCCTCACACAAGAATTAACAGATCGTCCACACGGAAACGTCAGATTTTACATCAAACCCCAAACCCCCACCAATCCCCTCTTTCACACAAAAATTAACTGATCGTCCACACGGAAATGTCAGATTGATCATCATACCCAAAACCACCCACCCCCTCACTCACACAAAAACTAACAGATCGCCCACACAAAAATGTCAGATTGAACATCAAATCCCAAACCCTGCCAATCTCCTCCCTCACGCAAAACTAACAGATCATCTACACGGAAACGTCAGATTGGCCATCAAACCCCAATTCCCTCCCTCAGACAAAAACTAACAAATCGTCCACACGGAGACGTCAGATTGACCATCAAACCCGAAACCCCCCTGAATCCACTCCCTCACACAGAAGCTAACAGATCGTCTACATCGAAACGTCAGATTAAACATCAAACCCCAAACCTCCCCTAATCCCCTCTCTCACACAAAAACTAACAGATTGTCCAGACGGAAACGTCAGATTGACCATCAAACCCAAACCACACCCCCGAATTCCCTCCCTCAGACAAACACTAACAAATCGTCCGCACGGAAACGTCAGATTGAACATCAAATCCCACACCCCCCCAAAACGCTTCCCTCACACAAAAACTAACAGATCGTCCACATGGAAGCGTCAGATTGAACATCAAACTCTAAACACCCCCAATCCCCTCACTCACACAAAAAATAAGAGATCGTCCACATGGAAACGTCCGGCTGACCATCAAACCCGAAACCCCCTGAATCCACTCCCTCACACAATAACTAACAGATCATCCATACGGAAACGTCGGATTGAACATCAAACTCCAAACCCGCTCCCCAATCACCTCACTCACACAAAAACTAACAGATCGTCCACATGGGAACGTGAGATTGAACATCAAATCCCGAACCTCGCCAATCCCCTCCCACATGAAAAAACTAACAGATCGTCCACACGGAAACATCAGATTGAACATCAATCCCCACCATCACACAAAAACTAACAGATCGTCCACACAGAAACATCAGATTGACCATCAAACCCCAAATCCCTCCCTCACACAAAAACTAAAAAATCATCCACACGGAAACGGGAGATGGAACATCAAATCCCAAACCCTCCCCAATCGCTCTGTCACGTACCCCGTGACAGGGATTAAGAAACCAGCAGAAATAGAAAACACTTTGGAGTCTCATATTGCTACAAACTACTAATATTTATTAGTAACTACGCAATACAGTAATATCAATGTAAATAAACCAATCAGGTTAGCAATGATTATACATAAAAGTAAGTGTGGAATATATGTCTGAAAACCAAGCTCCTTTAAGTCTAGGGGTAAAAAGATACAGTCTTACGATGTTGAGTAAAGTTCAGTTCAGTTCAGTTCGTGGTATTTAGTTGAGTATTGATGGAGAGAGAGAGTGTGAGTTGAGTCTTCAGGTGAGCTGATGCCATCGATCTTCTTGTCGTCCTACGAAATCCTTTACAAGTCACCAACTGTGACTTTAACCAGGGGCACCGGTTTTCCTTTGGTGGAGCTATCACCCCGGCAAGGGCGGACACATAGACAACTCCCCACCAGTCAACCCCTTCTCCTTCAAACTGGAATAGCACTTTGGATGGATCCGCCTGATCGATCCTCCAAAACCCACTTTCTCTGCGGGCACAACAATGCTCATTCAGTGTCCAGATCATGTGTCTGAGGTCTGTATCATCTGACCTCCCATTTATTTCACCAGGCTGAGCATCATTTGTCATTCAGAGAGTCCCTCCTTCCACTGTCTGTGAAGAAATGCACAAGCAGGCAACAAGTCCTTGAAAGTAACATCAATAATGTCCTGTCAGTCACCATAGCAACTTTCGAGCTGCTCGGTGCTGTCTCCAACTCCAAACTCAGTAGAAATCCAAAGTTACTTCCAATACCTTAAAGTGACAGTCCAACCGTTAATTTTCGTCTGTGTCTCTCTCTCTCTCTCTCTCTCTCTCTCTCTCTCTGTCTCTCTCTCTATCTCTATCTCTCTCTCTATCTCTCTCTATCTCTATCTCTATCTCTCTCTCTATCTCTCTCTCCAAACAAACCAACAATGATGAATGTATCTCTCTGTCTCTCTTCAACCAGTTAAGAGGGGAACTCCTGGATCCCCTCACAGCTCCCTTACACAAAAACTAACAGATCGTCCACACGGAAACGTCATATTGAACATCGAACCCCAAACACCCCCCAAGTCCCTTCCCTCACACAAAATCTAACAGATCATCCACAGAGAAACATCAGATTAAACATCAAACCCCAACCCTGCCGAATCCCCTCCCTCTCACAAAAACTAACTGATCGTCCACACGGAAATATCAGTTTGACATCAAACCGAAACCGCCCCCCAATCCCCTCCCTCTCTCAAAAACTAACAGATCGTCCACACAGAAACATCAGATTGAACATCAAACAACAAAACCCCTCCCAACAAACCCCTCCCTCACACAAAAATTAACAGATTGTCTACACGGAAACGTCAGATTGAACATCAAACCCTAAATCCCTGCAATCCCCTCCCTCTCACAAAAACTAACTGATCATCCACACGGAAACGTCAGATTGACCATCAAACCCGAAACCCCCCTAAATCCACTCCCTCACACAGAAGCTAACAGATCGTCTACATCAAAACGTCAGATTAAACATCAAACCCCAAACCTCCCCCAATCCCCTCTCTCACACAAAAACTAACAGATTGTCCAAATGGAAACGTCAGATTGAACATCAAACCCCAACCCCACCAAATCACCTCCCACTCACAAAAACTAACTGATCAGCCATAGGGAAACTCAGATTGACCGTCAAACCCCAGATCGCTCCCTCAAACAAAAACTATCAAATCGTCCACACGGAAACGTGAGATTGAACATCAAATCCCAAATGCCCTCCCTCACACAAGAATTAACAGATCGTCCACACGGAAACGTCAGATTTTACATCAAACCCCAAACCCCCACCAATCCCCTCTTTCACACAAAAATTAACTGATCGTCCACACGGAAATGTCAGATTGATCATCATACCCAAAACCACCCACCCCCTCACTCACACAAAAACTAACAGATCGCCCACACAAAAATGTCAGATTGAACATCAAATCCCAAACCCTGCCAATCTCCTCCCTCACGCAAAACTAACAGATCATCTACACGGAAACGTCAGATTGGCCATCAAACCCCAATTCCCTCCCTCAGACAAAAACTAACAAATCGTCCACACGGAGACGTCAGATTGACCATCAAACCCGAAACCCCCCTGAATCCACTCCCTCACACAGAAGCTAACAGATCGTCTACATCGAAACGTCAGATTAAACATCAAACCCCAAACCTCCCCTAATCCCCTCTCTCACACAAAAACTAACAGATTGTCCAGACGGAAACGTCAGATTGACCATCAAACCCAAACCACACCCCCGAATTCCCTCCCTCAGACAAACACTAACAAATCGTCCGCACGGAAACGTCAGATTGAACATCAAATCCCACACCCCCCCAAAACGCTTCCCTCACACAAAAACTAACAGATCGTCCACATGGAAGCGTCAGATTGAACATCAAACTCTAAACACCCCCAATCCCCTCACTCACACAAAAAATAAGAGATCGTCCACATGGAAACGTCCGGCTGACCATCAAACCCGAAACCCCCTGAATCCACTCCCTCACACAATAACTAACAGATCATCCATACGGAAACGTCGGATTGAACATCAAACTCCAAACCCGCTCCCCAATCACCTCACTCACACAAAAACTAACAGATCGTCCACATGGGAACGTGAGATTGAACTTCAAATCCCGAACCTCGCCAATCCCCTCCCACATGAAAAAACTAACAGATCGTCCACACGGAAACATCAGATTGAACATCAATCCCCACCATCACACAAAAGCTAACAGATCGTCCACATGGCAACTCAGATTGACCATCAAACCCCAGTTCCCTCCCTCACACAAAAACTAACAGATTGTCCAAACGGAAATGTCAGATTGAACATCAAACCCCAACCCCCCCCGAATCCCCTCCCTCACACTAAAACTAACAGATCATCCACAGGGAAACTCAGATTGACCATCAAACCCCAATTCCCTCCCTAACACAAAAATTAACAGATCGTCCACACGGAAACGTCAGATTTTACTTCAAACTCCAACCCCCCCCACTCCCGAATCTCCTCCCTCACACAGAAGCTAACAGATCGTCCACATAGAAACGTCAGATTCAACACCAAATCCCAAACCCCCCCAAAACGCCTCCCTCACACAGAAACTAACAGATCGTCTACATCGAAACGTCAGATTAAACATCAAACCCCAACCCCCCCCGAATCCCCTCCCTCTCACAAAAACTAACAGATCATCCACATCGAAGCTCAGATTGACCATCAAACCCCAAATCCCTCCCTCAAACAAAAACTATCAAGTTGTCCACACAGAAATGTGAGATTGAACATCAAATCCCAAACCCCCCAAATCCCCTCCCTCACACAAAAGCTAACAGATCGTCCACCCAGGGAAACGTCAGATTGACCATCAAACCCAAACCGCCCCCCGAAATTCCCTCTCTCGCACAAAAGCTAACTGATCGTCCACACAGAAACGTCAGATTGACCGACAAATCCCAAACCGCCCCCAATCCCCTCTCTCACACAAAAACTAACAGATCGTCCACACGGAAACGTCAGATTGACCATCAAACTCCAAACCCGCCCCCCCCCGAATTCCCTCCCTTGCACAAAAACTAACAGATCGTCCACACGGTAACGTCAGATTGAACATCAAACTCTCACACCCCCAATCCCCTCACTCACACAAAAACTAAGACATCGTCCACATGGAAACGTCAGATTGAACATCAAACCCCAACCTCCCCGAATCACCTCCCTCACACAAAATCTAACAGATCATCCACAGGGAACCTCAGATCGACCATTTAACCCCAAATCCCTCCCTCACACAAAACCTAACAAATCGTCCACGCAGAAACGTGAGATAAAATATCAAACCCTCACCTCCCCGAATCCCCTCCCTCACACAAAAACTAACTGATCGTCCACACAGAAACATCAGATTGAACATCAAATGCCAAACCCCCCCAATCCCCTCACTCACACAAAAACTAACGGATCATCCACATGGAAACGTCAGATTGAACATCAAACTCCAAACCCGCTCCCCAATCACCTCACTCACACAAAAACTAACAGATCGTCCACATGGAAACGTGAGATTGAACATCAAATCCCAAACCTTGCCAATCCCCTCCCACATGAAAAAACTAACAGATCGTCCACATGGAAACATCAGATTGAACATCAATCCCCACCATCACACAAAAGCTAACAGATCGTCCACATGGCAACTCAGATTGACCATCAAACCCCAGTTCCGTCCCTCACACAAAAACTAACAGATTGTCCAAACGGAAATGTCAGATTGAACATCAAACCCCAACCCCCCCGAATTCCCTCCCTCACACTAAAACTAACAGATCATCCACAGGGAAACTCAGATTGACCATCAAACCCCAATTCCCTCCCTCACACAAAAATTAACAGATCGTCCACACGGAAACGTCAGATTTTACTTCAAACTCCAACCCCCCCCACTCCCGAATCCCCTCCCTCTCACAAAAGCTAACAGATCATCCACAGGGAAGCTCAGATTGACCATCAAACTCCAAATCCCTCCCTCAAACAAAAACTATCAAGTTGTCCACACAGAAATGTGAGATTGAACATCAAATCCCAAACCCCCCAAATCCCCTCCCTCACACAAAAGCTAACAGATCGTCCACCCAGGGAAACGTCAGATTGACCATCAAACCCAAACCGCCCCCCTAAATTCCCTCTCTCGCACAAAAACTAACTGATCGTCCACACAGAAACGTCAGATTGACCGACAAATCCCAAACTGCCCCCAATCCCCTCTCTCACACAAAAACTAACAGATCGTCCACACGGAAACGTCAGATTGACCATCAAACTCCAAACCCGCCCCCCCCCGAATTCCCTCCCTCGCACAAAAACTAACAGATCGTCCACACGGAAACGTCAGATTGAACATCAAACTCTCACACCCCCAATCCCCTCACTCACACAAAAACTAAGACATCGTCCACATGGAAACGTCAGATTGAACATCAAACCCCAACCTCCCCGAATCCCCTCCCTCACACAAAATCTAACAGATCATCCGCAGGGAACCTCAGATCGACCATTTGACCCCAAATCCCTCCCTCACACAAAAGCTAACAAATCGTCCACGCAGAAACATGAGATTAAATATCAAACCCCAACCTCCCCGAATCCCCTCCCTCACACAAAATCTAACAGATCATCCACAGGGAAACTCAGATCGACCATTACACCCCAAAACCCTCCCTCACACAAAAACTAACAAATTGTCCACACGGAAATGTCAGATTGACCATCAAACCCCAACCTCCCCGAATCTCCTCCCTCACACAAAATCTAACAGATCATCCACAGGGAAACTCAGATCGACCATTAGACCCCAAATCCCTCCCTCACACAAAAACTAACAAATCGTCCACACGGAAACGTGAGATTAAATATCAAACCTCAACCCCCCCGAATCCCCTCCCTCTCACAAAAACTAACTGATCGTCCACACAGAAACGTCAGATTGACCATCAAATCCCAAACCCACCCCCCCCGAATTCCCCCTCTCACACAAAAACTAACAGATCGTCTACACGGAAACGTCAGATTGAACATCAAACCCAAACCCTGCCAATCTCCTCCCTCGCAAAACTAACAGATCATCCACAGGGAAACTCAGATTGACCATCAAACCCCAATTCCCTCCCTAACACAAAAATTAACAGATCGTCCACACGGAAACGTCAGATTTTACTTCAAACTCCAACCCCCCCCACTCCCGAATCTCCTCCCTCACACAGAAGCTAACAGATCGTCCACATAGAAACGTCAGATTCAACACCAAATCCCAAACCCCCCCAAAACGCCTCCCTCACACAGAAACTAACAGATCATCCACATCGAAGCTCAGATTGACCATCAAACCCCAAATCCCTCCCTCAAACAAAAACTATCAAGTTGTCCACACAGAAATGTGAGATTGAACATCAAATCCCAAACCCCCCAAATCCCCTCCCTCACACAAAAGCTAACAGATCGTCCACCCAGGGAAACGTCAGATTGACCATCAAACCCAAACCGCCCCCCGAAATTCCCTCTCTCGCACAAAAGCTAACTGATCGTCCACACAGAAACGTCAGATTGACCGACAAATCCCAAACCGCCCCCAATCCCCTCTCTCACACAAAAACTAACAGATCGTCCACACGGAAACGTCAGATTGACCATCAAACTCCAAACCCGCCCCCCCCCGAATTCCCTCCCTTGCACAAAAACTAACAGATCGTCCACACGGTAACGTCAGATTGAACATCAAACTCTCACACCCCCAATCCCCTCACTCACACAAAAACTAAGACATCGTCCACATGGAAACGTCAGATTGAACATCAAACCCCAACCTCCCCGAATCACCTCCCTCACACAAAATCTAACAGATCATCCACAGGGAACCTCAGATCGACCATTTAACCCCAAATCCCTCCCTCACACAAAACCTAACAAATCGTCCACGCAGAAACGTGAGATAAAATATCAAACCCTCACCTCCCCGAATCCCCTCCCTCACACTAAAACTAACAGATCATCCACAGGGAAACTCAGATTGACCATCAAACCCCAATTCCCTCCCTCACACAAAAATTAACAGATCGTCCACACGGAAACGTCAGATTTTACTTCAAACTCCAACCCCCCCCACTCCCGAATCCCCTCCCTCTCACAAAAGCTAACAGATCATCCACAGGGAAGCTCAGATTGACCATCAAACTCCAAATCCCTCCCTCAAACAAAAACTATCAAGTTGTCCACACAGAAATGTGAGATTGAACATCAAATCCCAAACCCCCCAAATCCCCTCCCTCACACAAAAGCTAACAGATCGTCCACCCAGGGAAACGTCAGATTGACCATCAAACCCAAACCGCCCCCCTAAATTCCCTCTCTCGCACAAAAACTAACTGATCGTCCACACAGAAACGTCAGATTGACCGACAAATCCCAAACTGCCCCCAATCCCCTCTCTCACACAAAAACTAACAGATCGTCCACACGGAAACGTCAGATTGACCATCAAACTCCAAACCCGCCCCCCCCCGAATTCCCTCCCTCGCACAAAAACTAACAGATCGTCCACACGGAAACGTCAGATTGAACATCAAACTCTCACACCCCCAATCCCCTCACTCACACAAAAACTAAGACATCGTCCACATGGAAACGTCAGATTGAACATCAAACCCCAACCTCCCCGAATCCCCTCCCTCACACAAAATCTAACAGATCATCCGCAGGGAACCTCAGATCGACCATTTGACCCCAAATCCCTCCCTCACACAAAAGCTAACAAATCGTCCACGCAGAAACATGAGATTAAATATCAAACCCCAACCTCCCCGAATCCCCTCCCTCACACAAAATCTAACAGATCATCCACAGGGAAACTCAGATCGACCATTACACCCCAAAACCCTCCCTCACACAAAAACTAACAAATTGTCCACACGGAAATGTCAGATTGACCATCAAACCCCAACCTCCCCGAATCTCCTCCCTCACACAAAATCTAACAGATCATCCACAGGGAAACTCAGATCGACCATTAGACCCCAAATCCCTCCCTCACACAAAAACTAACAAATCGTCCACACGGAAACGTGAGATTAAATATCAAACCTCAACCCCCCCGAATCCCCTCCCTCTCACAAAAACTAACTGATCGTCCACACAGAAACGTCAGATTGACCATCAAATCCCAAACCCCGCCAATCCCCTCTCTCACACACAAACTGACAGATCATCCACAGGGAAACATCAGATTTGACCATCAACCTCCAAACCCACCCCCCCCGAATTCCCCCTCTCACACAAAAACTAACAGATCGTCTACACGGAAACGTCAGATTGAACATCAAACCCAAACCCTGCCAATCTCCTCCCTCGCAAAACTAACAGATCATCCACAGGGAAACTCAGATTGACCATCAAACCCCAATTCCCTCCCTAACACAAAAATTAACAGATCGTCCACACGGAAACGTCAGATTTTACTTCAAACTCCAACCCCCCCCACTCCCGAATCTCCTCCCTCACACAGAAGCTAACAGATCGTCCACATAGAAACGTCAGATTCAACACCAAATCCCAAACCCCCCCAAAACGCCTCCCTCACACAGAAACTAACAGATCATCCACATCGAAGCTCAGATTGACCATCAAACCCCAAATCCCTCCCTCAAACAAAAACTATCAAGTTGTCCACACAGAAATGTGAGATTGAACATCAAATCCCAAACCCCCCAAATCCCCTCCCTCACACAAAAGCTAACAGATCGTCCACCCAGGGAAACGTCAGATTGACCATCAAACCCAAACCGCCCCCCGAAATTCCCTCTCTCGCACAAAAGCTAACTGATCGTCCACACAGAAACGTCAGATTGACCGACAAATCCCAAACCGCCCCCAATCCCCTCTCTCACACAAAAACTAACAGATCGTCCACACGGAAACGTCAGATTGACCATCAAACTCCAAACCCGCCCCCCCCCCGAATTCCCTCCCTTGCACAAAAACTAACAGATCGTCCACACGGTAACGTCAGATTGAACATCAAACTCTCACACCCCCAATCCCCTCACTCACACAAAAACTAAGACATCGTCCACATGGAAACGTCAGATTGAACATCAAACCCCAACCTCCCCGAATCACCTCCCTCACACAAAATCTAACAGATCATCCACAGGGAACCTCAGATCGACCATTTAACCCCAAATCCCTCCCTCACACAAAACCTAACAAATCGTCCACGCAGAAACGTGAGATAAAATATCAAACCCTCACCTCCCCGAATCCCCTCCCTCACACAAAAACTAACTGATCGTCCACACAGAAACATCAGATTGAACATCAAATGCCAAACCCCCCCAATCCCCTCACTCACACAAAAACTAACGGATCATCCACATGGAAACGTCAGATTGAACATCAAACTCCAAACCCGCTCCCCAATCACCTCACTCACACAAAAACTAACAGATCGTCCACATGGAAACGTGAGATTGAACATCAAATCCCAAACCTTGCCAATCCCCTCCCACATGAAAAAACTAACAGATCGTCCACATGGAAACATCAGATTGAACATCAATCCCCACC
The DNA here is from genome assembly GCF_030028105.1 of Mobula birostris. Taxonomy (NCBI): domain Eukaryota; kingdom Metazoa; phylum Chordata; class Chondrichthyes; order Myliobatiformes; family Myliobatidae; genus Mobula; species Mobula birostris. The sequence continues at coordinate 46,867,016 of NC_092389.1, read as the reverse complement.
ATCACACAAAAGCTAACAGATCGTCCACATGGCAACTCAGATTGACCATCAAACCCCAGTTCCCTCCCTCACACAAAAACTAACAGATTGTCCAAACGGAAATGTCAGATTGAACATCAAACCCCAACCCCCCCGAATTCCCTCCCTCACACTAAAACTAACAGATCATCCACAGGGAAACTCAGATTGACCATCAAACCCCAATTCCCTCCCTCACACAAAAATTAACAGATCGTCCACACGGAAACGTCAGATTTTACTTCAAACTCCAACCCCCCCCACTCCCGAATCCCCTCCCTCTCACAAAAGCTAACAGATCATCCACAGGGAAGCTCAGATTGACCATCAAACTCCAAATCCCTCCCTCAAACAAAAACTATCAAGTTGTCCACACAGAAATGTGAGATTGAACATCAAATCCCAAACCCCCCAAATCCCCTCCCTCACACAAAAGCTAACAGATCGTCCACCCAGGGAAACGTCAGATTGACCATCAAACCCAAACCGCCCCCCTAAATTCCCTCTCTCGCACAAAAACTAACTGATCGTCCACACAGAAACGTCAGATTGACCGACAAATCCCAAACTGCCCCCAATCCCCTCTCTCACACAAAAACTAACAGATCGTCCACACGGAAACGTCAGATTGACCATCAAACTCCAAACCCGCCCCCCCCCGAATTCCCTCCCTCGCACAAAAACTAACTGATCGTCCACACAGAAACGTCAGATTGACCATCAAATCCCAAACCCCGCCAATCCCCTCTCTCACACACAAACTGACAGATCATCCACAGGGAAACATCAGATTTGACCATCAAACTCCAAACCCACCCCCCCGAATTCCCCCTCTCACACAAAAACTAACAGATCGTCTACACGGAAACGTCAGATTGAACATCAAACCCAAACCCTGCCAATCTCCTCCCTCGCAAAACTAACAGATCATCCACAGGGAAACTCAGATTGACCATCAAACCCCAATTCCGTCCCTCACACAAAAACTAACAAATCGTCCGCACGGAAACGTCAGATTGAACATCAAATTCCAAACTCCCCGAATCCCCTCCCTCTCACAAAAACTAATTTATGATCACACGGAAACGTCAGATTGACCATCAAACCCGAAATCCCTCCCTCACACAAAAACTAACAAATTGTTCACACAGAAACATCACATTGAAAATCAAATCCCAAACCCCCCCGAATCCGCTCGCTCACACAAGAATTAACAGATCGTCCACACGGAAACGTCAGATTTTACATCAAACTCCAACCCCGCTCCCCCCCGAATCCCCTCCCTCACATAAAAACTAACAGATCGTCCACACGGAAAAGTGAGATTGAACATCAAACCCCAAACGCCCCCAATCCCCTCCCTCACAGAAAAACTAACAGATCGTCCACACGGAAACGTCATATTGAACATCGAACCCCGAACATCGAACCCCAAGCACCCCCCAAATCCCCTCCCTCACACAAAAACTAACTGTTCGTCCACACAGGAACGTCATATTGAACATCAAATCCCAAACCCGCCCCCCCCCCATACCCTCGCTCACACAAAAACTAACACATCGTCCACAGGGAAACGTCAGATTGAACATGAAATCCCAAACACCCCCAATCCCCTCCCTGACACAAAAACTAACAGGTCATCGACAGGGAAACTCAGATTGACCATCAAATCCCAAATCCTTCCCTCACACAAAATCTAACAAATCATCCACACGCTAACGGGAGATTGAACATCAAATCCCAAACCTCCCCAATCCCCGCCCTCACACAAAAACTAACAGATCGTCCAGACGGAAATGTCATATTGAACATCAAACCCCAAACACCCCCCCCATCCCCTCCCTCACACATAAACTAACACATCATCCACACGGAAACGTTAGATTGACCATGAAATCCCAACCCCTCCCTGAGACAAAAACTAACAGATCGTCCACACGGAAACGGCAGATTGAACATCAAACCCGAAACCAACCAAATCCACTCCCTCACACAAAAACTAACATATCATCCACACAGAAATATCAGATTGAACATCAAACCCCAACCCCCTCCCCGAATCCCCTCCCTCACACAATAACTAACTGATCGTCCACACGAAAACGTCATATTCAACATCAAACCCGAAACACCTGCCAATCCCTTCCCTCACACAAAAACTAAGAGATCGTCCACAGGGAAACGTGAGATTGAACATCAATCCCCAAACCACCCCCCCCCTTCCTCTATCTCCCCCACACAAAAACAGTAGAAGTGATTTCAACATTTAATTTATTCTCTTTGGTTAATGTGCTGGGCAGTTGTTGGGATATAATTTTACTGCTAACAGATTTTACTGTCCCACCCTGGTGGATTTTCCGTTCATGGGAGTTGTATGATTTTTCCATCTGTGTTCCAGCAGGTTGGACACACTGTGAAATGTACACCCTTTTGTTGTATCACAGCATGAACATTGATCCTATCCCTGCTCAACTGTACCCCTGTTTTCTGTCCTCTTCCAGAACAGACTCGATGGGCTGAATGGCTTAATTCTGCTGTTTACAGTCTGTGCAAACGTCTCGGACACCTGTATATAGTTGGGGTGCCCCAGACTTCTGCACGCAGTACTGTGTTTGTCAACGTGCACTGAGAGCGTGCTTTTAAATCCGGCGGGAGCAAAGGGATGTTGGGAATTTTGCGTGTGGAATACCGCCGTAGGGGTGTGGGGACAGGTGGCAGAGAAGGTGTGTCTGGCGGGGGTACCGACACACCCGGCCCTGAGACACCAGGCAAGGTTATTTGATTCCAAACGATTGGTTTATCGATCATTACGGAATGTTTCTCCGATGCCTCCCACTCCACCCTTTTCCCAACCATGATTCTCCTCTCCCTGCCCCACTTCCCACTCTCAGTCCACAATGGAGACCCACATCGGAATCAGGTTTATCATCACTCATATATTTCATGAAATTTGTTTTATCTCGTGTAGCTACAGTGCAGTACAATACATAAAATTACTACAGTGCTCTGCAAATTTTTAAGCTCCCTAGCTGTGTGTGTGTGTGTGTGTGTGTGTGTGTGTGTGTGTGTGTGTGCGCGCGCACTTGCGTCTATATATATATATATATATATACACGCACAGTCAGACACACACACACACACACACACACACACACACACACACACACACACACACACACACACACACAGATCCTGGCTTTAATGCTGCGGTAATGAAGCAGCAGAAACAGTTTATGGTTGGGAGGGGTGACTGGTGTCCCCAATGATCTTCCTTTCTGCACCTGCTGCTGTAAATGTCCTCAATGGAGGGAAGTTCACATGCACAGATGTGCTGGGCTGTCCGTACCACTCTCTGCAGTGACCAGCGATCAAGGTTGGTTCAGTTCCCGTATGGCCAGTCAGGATGCTCTCAATGGTGCCCCTGCAGAAGGTCTTGAGGATTTGAGGACTCGTGCTGAACCTCTTCAGTCGCCTGAGGTGGAAGAGACGCTGTTGTGCTTTTTTTTGCCACACAGCCGGTGTGTACAATCCAGGTGAGATCTTCGGTGATGTGTATACCGAGGAACGTGAAAGTACTCACCCTCCCAACTGCAGTCCCAAATGGCCTGATGCTGTTCCTATGTCTGTGGTCTTGCATCATAAAGGTGTTTTTTCCCCCTATGAAGGAGATCTCAGACACTGTGGTTAAGTACATTTTGTTTCTCTCTTTGTTGCTCAGTCCGGACACCATGAACGAAGAGTCATTGACTGGCACCTCTTCACTGTACTCCAGCACTTTCGCCGAAGTAATCTCTGTCAACGTAGAGAAGCTGTACATGAGAGACGTTGCTGTAAAATGCAATTCCACCTTGACCCCAGGATCACACCCCATAAGAACGACTGGATTGGAATTTTCAAGGTAAGAATCCCCCCCTCACCCGGCAAATACAGAATAGTAATCGATTTAGAGATACAGCACGGGATAGGCCCTTCAAGCAGCCCCCACCGATTTTACACCCGACCTCTCAACACACACAAACTGCTGGAGGAACTGCAGCACATCAGGCAGCACCCATGGAAAGGTGTAAAACTGGTGATGCTTTGGGCGGAGAGTCGTCTTCAGGACTGAGAAGGAAGGGGGACGACGCCTGAATTAAATGGTGGGGGTGGGGTGGGAGGGAGGGGGGAGAGGCTAACTGGAAGGTGCTAGGTGAAGCCAGGTGGGTGGGAAAGGTCAAGGGGGCTGCAGAAGGAAGAGTCTGACTGGAGATGGAGAGTGGACCATTGGAGAAAGGGAAGGCGGGTGAGAAGAATTGGAAGGTCAGAGCTGGGAACGGGGGGCGTGGGGGGGGGGTAGAATTCGTTCACTGGAAGGAGAAATCGATGTTCATACCATCAGGTTGGAGGCTACCCAGACGGAATATGAGTGTTGGGGCTCCCCCACCCTGAGGGTGGCCTCATCTTGGCACGAGAGGAGGCCATGGATCGACATGTGGGAATGGGAATTAACTTATTAACCGACCCGTCTTTGTTCTGTGTGAGAGATCCGGCACACCAAGGGGAAACCCACGAGCACACAGGAAGACCACACAAACTTGCTGACTGAGGATACCGGATTTTAACACCAATCCCAATGCCCTGAGCTGTAATAGCCTCACACGAACCACTACACTACTGTGGAGTCCCACCCCTTACTACTGTCACATGTACTGAGGGACATGTGGGTGGCGGGGTGGAGATGAATCTCTACCAAAGGAGGTGTGAGACGCTGCTTCCCTCTGCTGGCCTGCTGGTCACCCTTGGGCAAGGTGCAGCACCTGCGTAGCCCCCACCCCCCGATCAGGGTCACGTGAACCCATGGGAGCAGGTGGTGGATGGTCGTATGAGCAGCCAGTGCAGATCACAAGTTCTGGTCATGTGACTACTGACGCCAGGCGGACAATCTCTGAATTCAGAGTATTGATAATGTGGCTGGGGTGAGGTCACCCGTCTTGTAAAGACACTGGCCAGAAGAAGGCAATGCCAAACCACTTCTGTAGAAAAATTTGCCAAGAACAATCATGGTCATGGAAAGAACAAAAACAACAGGAATTCTGCAGATGCTGGAAATTCAAGCAACACACATCAAAGTTAAAAACTGACCTGGAACCGGGTGGCACTTTATCCATCTGTCTGATGGGAGGGGAGAGGATGAAATAATCTAGATTGACTAGTTTTTCTTTTTTTTACAAATGCTGCTTAACTACAGTACAGTGCAAAAGTCTTAGGTGTGTGTGTATATATATATGTACACACACACACACACACACACATACATATGTATGTATACTGTATATAGGTAGGGTGCCTAAGACTTTTACACAGCACTGTATTTGTCAATGTGGTACGAAGAGTGAGTTTGTAAATCCGATGGGAGTAAAGGACGTTGGGAACGGTGAGGATGGAGCACTGCGGGAGGGGTGTGGGACAGGTGGCAGAGAAGGAGTGCCAGAGGCAGGTGCAAACACACCCAGCCCTGAGAGACCAGGCAGGGTCATCTGATTCCAAACAATCGGTTTATTGATCATTGCAGAATGTCCCTCTGGTGCTTCCTGCTCCCTCCCCTCTCCCTTTCCCTTTTCCCCACCATGATTCCCCTCTCCCTACCCCCTTCTTACTCTCAGTCCACAATAGACACCCACATCAGAATCAGGTTTATTGTCACACACATATGTGGTGAAATTTAATTCTTCATGGCAGCAGTACAGAATTGAGAGCTACAGAGCAGGAGTATGAAGGGATTTGGTATGTCAACAAATACACTCAAAAACTTCCCATGGAGAGCATTCTGACACTGTCAGGTATGGGGTGGGGGGAGGTGGGGACTACTGCTCAGGACTGAAAGAAGCTGCAGAGGGTGGTAAACCTAGTTGGCTCCATCTTGGGTACCAGTCTACAAAGTACCCAGGGCATCTTGAAGGAGCGGTGTCTCAGAAAGGCAGCGTCCATTATTAAGGACCTCCAGCACCCAGGGCATGCCCTTTTCTCACTGTTACCATCAGGTAGGAGGGACAGAAGCTTGAAGGCACACACTCAGCGATTCAGGAACAGCATCTTCCCCTCTGCCATCCGATTCCCAAATGGACATTGAACCCTTGGACACTACCTCGCTTTTTTAATATATACTATTCCTGCTTCTGCACAATTTTTAATATTCAACATGCGTATATTGTAATTGATTTACTTATTTATTTATTTTTACTTTTTTTCTTCTACATTACGTGTTGCATTGAACGGTGGCTGCTAATTTGACAAATTACACGACACATGCCGGTGATAATAAACCTGAGTCTGAGTGATACATAAATTTACTACAGTACTGTGTAAAAGTCTTGGGCACCCCATTATGTACCTGAGACTTTTGCACAGTGCTTTATGTCTTGTAGTTTTGTGAGCTGCCTGCACAGCTCTTTGGCTTTTAGCTATCTTTCCGTTTTGCCGCAGGTTGGACGGAGTACAGCTTGAGATTACCACACGTTTCTTTGGGCTCCTCTCCCGAAGGAGGCCAGTCAGGTGGAACGCCAGCAGTAACTAACGTTCGAAGGTAAGGGGAGTTTGAAAGCTTCCAAAGGACCCAGCTTGCTCGTAGAGTGTTGCCCAAAAGAGGGACCTTAGATGCTGCAAGTCGATTCAGTTCCTCAGTCAGGTTCCTGATTGATTCTTGGAACACAGGAGAAGTCCACGATTGATTAATGTCAAGTGTGAAGGAGAACAAAATAAATGTTTCTCCAGATCTGATACAGGACAAAAAAAAAAACAAGGTAATGAACACAATAGGATAAAGAACACTATAATTTAAAAAAGAGCAGAATAAATATAAAAACATAAGAAAGCTTATATACACAGATTGTTTGTATGTCCATAAGGTGACGCTGGGCACAGGAGTGTCTGTACAGAAGTTGACTCTGACCGGAAATGATTAAGTAGTGGTGGTGGGGGTGGATTAGTGGGTGGAGGTGCTGATCAGCCTTATTCCTTGGAAAAGTAGCTTCTTTTGAGTCTGGTGGTCCTGGCGTAGATGCTACGCAGTCTTCTCCCTGATGGGAGTGGAACAAACAGTCCATGAGCAGGACAGGTGGGGTCCTTCATGATAGTACTGGCCTTCCTCCAGCACCTTTCTGTGTATATGTCCTTGCTGGCGGTCGGCTGGTGCCAGTGACGCGTTGGTCAGTTTTGACCGCCCTTTGTCCGCCTCAGTGCAGTTTCGCTACCGGGCAGCGATACAGCTTGTTAGGATGCCCCCTACTGGGCATCTGTAGAATAACGTGAATATGGATGTGCATACTCCAGCTCTCTTCAGCCTCTTCAGAAAGTAGAGTCGTTGGTCGGCTTTCTCAACTGTGTAGGATGTGTTCTAGGTCCATTTGAGGTTGTGTAGGATGTGTTCTAGGTCCATGAGAGGTTGTGTAGGATGTGTTCTGGGTCCATGAGAGGTTGTGTAGGATGTGTTCTGGGTGCATGAGAGGTTGTGTAGGATGTGTTCTGGGTCCATGAGAGGTTGTGTAGGATCTGTTCTAGGTCCATGAGATCTTGTGTAGGATGTGTTCTAGGTCCATGAGAGGTTGTGTAGGATGTGTTCTAGGTCCATCTGAGGTTGTGTAGGATGTGTTCTAGGTCCATGAGAGGTTGTTTAGGATGTGTTCTAGGTCCATGAGAGGTTGTGTAGGATGTGTTCTAGGTGCACGAGAGCTTGTGTAGGATGTGTTCGAGTTGCACAAGAGGTTATGTTCTAGGTGCACGAGAGGTTGTGTAGGATGTGTTCTAGGTCTATGAGAGGTTGTGTAGAATGTGTTCTGGGTCCATGAGAGGTTGTGTAGGATGTGTTCTAGGTCCATGAGAGGTTGCATAGGATGTGTTCTGGGTCCATGAGAAGGTTGTGTAGGATGTGTTCTAGGTGCACGAGAGGTTGTGTAGGATGTGTTCTACGTCTATGAGAGGTTGTGTAGGATGTGTTTTGGGTCCATGAGAGGTTGTGTAGGATGTGTTCTGGGGTCCATGTGAGGTTGTGCAGGATGTGTTCTCGGTCCATCAGTGGTTGTGTAGGATGTGTTCTAGGTCCATGAGAGGTTGTTTAGGATGTGTTCTAGGTCCATAAGAGGTTGTGTAGGATGTGTTCTAGGACTATGAGAGGTAGCGTAGGATGTGTTCTGGGTCTATGAGAGGTTGCGTAGGATGTGTTCTAGGACCATGAGAGGTTGTGTAGGTTGTGTAGGATGTGTTCTGGATCCATGAGAGATTGTGTAGGTTGTGTTCTAGGTCCATGAGAGGTTGTGTAGGATGTGTTCTGGGTCCATGAGAGGTTGTGTAGGATGTGTTCTAGGTGCACGAGAGGTCGTGTAGGATGTGTTCTGGGTCCATGAGAGGTTGTGTAGGATGTGTTCTAGGTCCATGAGAGGTTGTGTAGGATGTGTTCTAGGTGCACGAGAGGTTGTGTAGGATGTGTTCTAGGTCTATGAGAGGTTGTGTAGGATGTGTTCTACGTGCACGAGAGGTTGTGTAGGATGTGTTCTAGGTGAACGAGAGGTTGTGTTCTAGGTGCACGAGAGATTGTGTAGGATGTGTTCTAGGTCTATGAGAGGTTGTGTAGAATGTGTTCTAGGTCCATGAAAGGTTGTGTAGGATGTGTTTTGGGTCCATGAGAGGTTGTGTAGGATGTGTTTTGGGGTCCATGTGAGGTTGTGTAAGATGTGTTCTAGGTCCATGACTACCAACTTTTAACCTACTTTAAGATCAATCTAACCCTTCTCTCCTACTCAACCCTCTATTTTTCCATCAGCATGTGTTCGTCTCAACATTTCTTGAATGCCCCTAATGTATCTGCCTTTAGCACCACCCATGACAGGGCGTTCCATGCACCGACTACTCTCTGCCTCTACCATTCCCTCTATACTTCCCTCCAATGGCCTTGAAATTATGCCTCTTGGAATTTGCCATTTCTGCCTGGGAAGAAAACTCTGGCTATCCAGTTGATCTGTGCTTCTTATAGTCTTATACACTTCCATCAAGTCACCCCTCATCCTCCTTCGCTCCAAAGAGAAAAGCCTCAGCTGGCAAAACCTACCTTCACCAGACATGTCCTCTAGTTCAGGCAGCATCCTGGTAAATCTCCTCTGCACCTCACCTAAAGCTTCCACATCCTTCCTGTAATGAGGTGACTGGAACTGAACACAATACTCCCCAAGTGTAGTCTAACTAGGGTTTTGTTAGAGCTGCAACATTACCTCGCGCCTCTTGAACTCAATCCCCTACCTAATGAAGGTGAGCACAACATATGCCTTCTTAACGACCTTAACAACTTACGTGGTAACTTCAAAAGATCTATGGACCTGGATCCCAAGAACCCTCTGTTTCTCCAAATTGCTCAGAATACTACCATTAACTTTGTAATCTGCCTTCAAATTCTCGGTTTTGGGCTTGCTGTTGATCAAGCTCTTGGGCTTCAACTTCACCCGTCCAAAATCAACCACTGTAGAAAGACTGTTTCTACTTACACTGGTTATATTTTCTTTGGATGAAATGGACACAGGCTGGGCTCGACTCTGAGGCTTTACTTTGATCTGCGTTGGTAGCTTGTTACTTGGCTGAAGTTGCCCTTCTTCCAGGTCCTGGTTTTGCAGCTGGGCCACATGCTGAGCCTGGGACACTGGTTGAAATTGGTCGTCCTGTTGGGCTTGGAGCTCTAGCTTGACCTGAGCCTCAGGGTTCAATTGATTATCGACCAGCACCTGAGATCCAAAGTTAGCCCCCTTCTGATTCTTTTGCTGGGTGTCCAGTAGAGATGGGTATTGTGATTCCTGCCCATTTTCATCCCGTGCTTCCTGCTGCTCCAGGTCTTTGGCCTCTTTCAGAGCTTGGGGCTCCAGTGGGACCAGATCTTGAACCTGCTGTTGATCCCCATCTTTGGCCTCTTGTTGATCCAGGATTTATGCCTGCTGTTGATCAAGGCCTTGGGCTTCTTGTTGATCAAGGCCTTGAACCTGCTGTTGATTAAGGCCTTGGGCCTGCTGTTGGAACTTTTGCACATTGGCCTCACTCACAGCATTTCCCTCTTGTGCTTCAGCAGGGATCTCCAATGGAACCTCTGTCTGCTCCTGCTTCTGGCCTGGTTCTTTCTGCTCTGCTTGGGATTGTTTCCGGAGCAGCGAGCAGTGTTCTGTGCCATCAGCCTTCTGTTCAGAAACCTGCTCTACGGCAACCAGCTCTGGCTCAACATCTGCTCTGCCTGGAGACAATTCACAGCTGTGGCCCCATTCTTCTCCACCCAGCCGCCTGCTCGCTGGCTTGGGCTGGAGACAATTTCTACCACTTGGCTGGTCTGAAGGAGACAGAAAGAAAAAAATTTGAAAACAGCTGGCATTTTAAAACACTCAGTAAAAAACAATCTTGGCAGTCAGTGTCAGATGAACTTCCTGACCTTGTGATGCTCAGAATACCATTCAGTTTCGCCTCAAAGACTCAGAGAGGCGTGCAGAAGAATCCATGGCAATGGCACCAGTGACAAGAACACTATGTAGTCAAAGGTTTATTTCCATGATATTATAGAATAACATGGCTCTAATAATGCCATTCCTGATACCGTAACAGGTCAGGGAGCAGCCCAGGGAGAGGGGACCATTTAATGCAGTGAGATGTGAGAAGCCCCAGTGCTACTCCCCTTTCAGACAGGTGATAAAGGCAGATTTATTACAGGCAATCAAATAATGGAGGGTGGGTCAAGAGAAACTGCTTTCAGCGGCAGGAGGGTCCATAACTGGAGGAAAGAGATTGAGGATAATTCTTAAGTTGCCATAAATCTCTTCACTTTGGTTCCAAAGATTCCAGTTCCTGGGTTTGGGCTCAGGCCTCTTGTTCAGTCTGGACTCAGCCTAGGCCTGGGTCAGAGGGGCAGTGAAGTAATTTCTTTTTAACATAGACAGTTGTGATTTAGAATTCACTGTAGCCTGGCCTGCTGAGTTCCTCCAGCATTTTGTGTGCGTTATTTTAGATATTTCCCTGAAGGGTAAACGCCACACGGGAGCTGGACTATAATGTGTGGTTAAAGGTGTAGTTGGGGGGTGGGGTGGAGATACATCTCTACCAAGGGAGGTGTAAGGTGCTCCTTCCCTCCACTAGTCTGCAGGTCACCCTTGGGCAAGGAATAGCACCTGCTTAGCACTCCCGATCAGGGTCACATCAAACCACGGAAGCAGGTGTTGGTTGGTTCTATGAACAGCCGGTGCATATCACAAGTCCTGGTTATACGACCACGGACGCCAGGCAGACAGTGTCTGAAGAGAATTCATAATGTCTAGGGTCACCCGTCTTGTAAAGACACTGCCCCAGAAGAGGTTTGCCATTGCCCACAGTGCCAAAGACCATGATTGCCCACATCATATGGCATGACACATAATGATGATGGTGAAAGGTGTAAGAAAGTAAAATATCCTTTAAACAGAGAGAGAGAGAGCGACATCACAGAATGTTACTGTACAGGGAGAGCTGGGGGGGTGGTCACAGAAAGTTAGCTGTGAGTAATGTAGATAACAACAAAGACAAATGAGATTCTACACACAAAATACTGGAGGAAATCAGCAAGTCAGTCAGCATCTATGGAAATGAATAAACAGTTGACATTTACGGGCCAAGACCCTACATCAGGACTGGAAAGGGAAGGGGGAAGAAACCAGAATAAAAAAGGTGGGGAGAAGGGAAGGAGGACACGCTGGAAGATTATGTGTGGAGCCAGGTGGGTGGGGGAGCGGGATGAAGTAAGAAGCTGGAAGGTGATAGGTGGAAAAGGTAAAAGGGCTGGAGAAGGAGGAATCTGATAGGAGAGGAGAGTGGACCACAGGAGAAAGGGAAGGAAGAAGGGTACCAGAGGAGGTGATAGGGAGATGTGGAGAAGAGGCCAGAATGGGGAATTGAAGAAGAGGGAAGCAGGAGGGACGAGGTTGTGTAGGATGTGTTCTGGGTCTATGAGAGGTTGTGTAGGATGTGTTCTAGGACCATGAGAGGTTGTGTAGGATGTGTTCTTGGTCCATGAGAGGTTGTGTAGGATGTGTTCTAGGTCCATGAGAGGTTGTGTAGGATGTGTTCTAGGACCATGAGAGGTTGTGCAGGATGTGTTCTGGGGTCCATGAGAGGTTGTGTAGGATGTGTTCTAGGACCATGAGAGGTTGTGTAGGATGTGTTCTAGGACCATGAGAAGGTTGTGTAGGATGTGTTCTAGGACCATGAGAGGTTGTGTAGGATGTGTTCTAGGACCATGAGAGGTTGTGTAGGATGTGTTCTAGGTCCATGAGAGGTTGTGTAGGATGTGTTTTGGGTCCATGAGAGGTTGTGTAGGATGTGTTCTGGGGTCCATGTGAGGTTGTGTAGAATGTGTTCTAGGTCCATGACTACCAACTTTTAACCTACTTTAAGATCAATCTAACCCTTCTCTCCTACTTAACCCTCTACTTTTCCTTCATCATGTGTTCGTCTCAACATTTCTTGAATGCCCCTAATGTATCTGCCTTTAGTACCACCCATGACAGGGTGTTCCATGCACCCACTACTCTCTGCCTCTACCATCCCCTCTATACTTCCCTCCAATGGCTTTGAAATTATGCCTCCTGGCATTTGCCACTTCTGCCTGGGAAGAAAACTCTGGCTATCCAGTTGATCTGTGCTTCTTATAGTCTTATACACTTCCATCAAGTCACCCCTCATCCTCCTTCGCTCCAAAGAGAAAAGCCTCAGCTGGCAAAACCTACCTTCACCAGACATGTCCTCTAGTTCAGGCAGCATCCTGGTAAATCTCCTCTGCACCTCACCTAAAGCTTCCACATCCTTCCTGTAATGAGGTGACTGGAACTGAACACAATGCTCCCCAAGTGTAGTCCAACTAGGGTTTTGTTAGAGCTGCAACATTACCTCGCGCGTCTTGAACTCAATCCCCTACCTAATGAAGGTGAGCACAACATATGCCTTCTTAACCACCTTAACAACTTACTTGGTAACTTCAAGAGATCTATGGACCTGGATCCCAAGAACCCTCTGTTTCTCCAAATTGCTCAGAATACTACCATTAACTTTGTAATCTGCTTTCAAATTCTCGGCTTTGGACTTGCTGTTGATCAAGCTCTTGGGCTTCAACTTCGCCCGTCCAAAATCAACCACTGTAGAAAGACTGTTTCTACTTACACTGGTTATATTTTCTTTGGATGAAATGGATACAGGCTGGGCTCGACTCTGAGGCTTTACTTTGATCTCCGTTGGTAGCTTGTTAATTGGCTGAAGTTGCCCTTCTTCCAGGTCCTGGTTTTGCAGCTGGGCCACATGCTGAGCCTGGGACACTGGTTGAAATTGGTCGTCCTGTTGGGCTTGGAGCTCTGGCTTGGCCTGAGCCTCAGGGTTCAATTGATTATCGACCAGCACCTGAGATCCAAAGTTAGCCCCCTTCTGATTCTTTTGCTGGGTCTCCAGTAGAGATGGGTATTGTGATTCCTGCCCATTTTCATCCCGTGCTTCCTGCTGCTCCAGGTCTTTGGCCTCTTTCAGAGCTTGGGGCTCCAGTGGGATCAGATCTTGAACCTGCTGCTGATCCCCATCTTTGGCCTCTTGTTGATCCAGGCTTTGGGCCTGCTGTTGATCAAGGCCTTGGGCTTCTTGTTGATCAAGGCCTTGAACCTGCTGTTGATTAAGGCCTTGGGCCTGCTGATGGAACTTTTGCACATTGGCCTCACTCACAGCATTTCCCTCTTGTGCTTCAGCAGGGATCTCCAATGGAACCTGTGCTCCTGCTTCTGGCCTGGTTCTTTCTGCTCTGCTTGGGATTGTGTCTGGAGCAGCGAGCAGTGTTCTGTGCCATCAGCCTTCTGTTCAGAAACCCGCTCTACGGCAACCAGCTCTGGCTCAACATCTGCTCTGCCTGGAGACAATTCACAGCTGTGGCCCCATTCTTCTCCACCCAGCCGCCTGCTCGCTGGCTTGGGCTGGAGACAATTTCTACCACTTGGCTGGTCTGAAGGAGACAGAAAGAAAAAAATTTGAAAACAGCTGGCATTTTAAAACACTCAGTAAAAAACAATCTTGGCAGCCAGTGTCAGGTGAACTTCCTGACCTTGTGACGCTCAGAATACCATTCAGTTTCGCCTCAAAGACTCAGAGAGGCGTGCAGAAGAATCCATGGCAATGGCACCAGTGACAAGAACACTATGTAGTCAAAGGTTTATTTCCATGATATTATAGAATAATATGGCTCTAATAATGCCATTCCTGATACCGGAACAGGTCAGTGAGCAGCTGGCCCAGGGAGAAGGGACCATTTAATGCGGTGAGATGTGAGAAGCCCCAGTGCTACTCCCCTTTCAGAGAGGTGATAAAGGCAGATTTATTACAGGCAATCAAATAATGGAGGGTGGGTCAAGAGAAACTGCTTTCAGCGGCAGGAGGGTCAATAACTGGAGGAAAGAGATTGAGGATAATTCTTAATTTGCCATAAATCTCTTCACTTTGGTTCCTGAGATTCCAGTTCCTGGGTTTCTGCTCAGGCCTCTTGTTCAGTCTGGACTCAGCCTAGGCCTGGGTCAGAGGGGCAGTGAAGTAATTTCTTTTTAACATAGACAGTTGTGATTTAGAATTCACTGTCGCCTGACCTGCTGGGTTCCTCCAGCACTTGGTGTGTGTGTTGTGGGTTGGAAGCTAAATATGCTTGACCCTGATGGACTGAGAGAGACACAACCTCCACCTACTGGCTGTTTATTAACACGTAAACCAGTAAGGGAAAAAAAAGAATTGAATCTGCCTGATGGGTCCATTTCTTGCCAGATGTCTTGCTATTTCTTCTTTAATGATAGCTTTCAAGCATCACGCTCAACCTGTGAAGTAACATTCTGGGAGTATTGCACAAGGACTCCCAAGTCCCTTGGCATCTCTGATTTTTTTTTTTTGGAAGTTCAAAAATTTGTTTTATTTAGCAAGGAGCCAAACCAATAACTAGAGATCAATACGCTTCACCTAGGTACATGTTCTTCAACTACGATTTCCTCTATTTATGCCTCTTCTTCCTCCCTTTGAAAGGTTCATACCTCTTCGGCTAATGAATTGTCGTCCTCGAGCTGCAATTCTCCCCATTTGTGGCTAAAGTCGTACTCTCCTCAAAGGTTTACAGACCTTTGCGAAGTGGCCCTTCTTTCCACAGCTGGAATAGGTAGCTTCTCGGGCCGGGCAGCGTTTCCGGGGGTGCTTCTCGAGTCTGCCGAAGTAGCACTTTGCGGACTCGCGACTGGTAGCAGCCGAGGTCGATTCGCCGGTGGGTTGCAGGGTCTGTGGCGCCCACGAGGCTGTCGGGGGATCGCACGTCTGGAGAACCTCAGAGTTGTGCAGTGCGGCCTCCAGCGTGTCGGCCAGTTTGATCGCCGAACTTAAGGTAAGATCGGCTTTTTCCAACAGCCGCTGGCGCACATACACTGACCTGGTCCCCATGGTGAAGGCGTCTCTCACTAGGAGCTCTGCATGCTGCGCCGCCGTCAGCTCCTGGCAATTGCAGGCTCGCATGAGTGTCAGTAGGGCCCAGACAAACTCAGCACTTGATTCCCCGGGCCGTTGTTGCCGTGTCGCTAAGCGATGTTGCACGTAGACGCTGTTTATCGGCCGCAAGTATTGTCCTTTGAGGGCGCTCATCGCGCCGTCGTAGCTCGGCTGGTCTCTGATCAGCGAATAGACCCGTGGACTGACCCTGGAGAGTAGAACTCTGCGCTTCGCTACGAGATCAGTCACTTTAATCTCCTCTAGATACGCTTCGAAGCGGGGCAGCCAGAGTTCGAAAGCGTTTCCAGCTTCAGGCGTTTGCGGATCGAGGTCTAACCTGTCGGGTCTCAGAGCGTGTTCCATGCTTTAAAATGTGCAGCGAATGAAATTGAAGCACCTTCAATAACTCCAAAAGGTTGAGGTTGGGTAAAATACTGCAAGGCTGTTATTCGCTGTACAACAATACGACCTCCATGGTGAGTGCCTGCCCCTGGACTGAGGGGGAGGGGCAAGACGAAATCACCTTTATTCAGGACCTGTGGGAGGAGCCACAGGGGTAGTCAGCAGAGGGCCGTGTCCACACAGTTAACCCAGTTACAACATGCATATGGTTTACCACAGGATCCAGCTGTCTCTGTGGCTCAGAAGTCTTAATCGGCACCTCTGATTTTTGAACCTTCTCCCCATTTAGATAATAGCCTGCACTGTTGCTCCTTTTACAAAAATGCATTATTATACATTTCCCAACACTGTACTCAATCTTCCACTTTTTTGCCCAGTCTTCCAATTTTTCTAAGTTCTGTTGCAATGGCATTGCTTCCTCAGCACTGCCTATCCCTCGACCTATCTTCGTATCATCCTGCAAACTTTGTCACAAAGCCATGAATTCCATTATCCAAGTCATTGGCAAACAGTGTGAAAAGTAGCGATCCTAACACTGACCCCTTTGGAATACCACTAGTCACTGGCAGCCAACCAGAAAAGGTCCTTTTTATTCCTGCTTGCTACCTTCTACCTGCCAGCAATTCCTCTATCCATGCCAGTATCTCTCCTATAACACCATAGGATTTTATCTTGTTAAGCAGCCTCGTGTGAGGCACGTTACAAAATGCCTTCTGAAAATCCACGTAAATGACATCCATTGCCTCTCCTTTGTCCACCCTGCTTGTTACTTCTTTGAAGAATTCCAACAGATTTGTCAGGCGAGATTTCCCTTTACAGAAATCATGCTTACTTTGAATTCTTTTATCATTAGTCTCCAAATAGTATCCCCAAACCTCAACCACTGAGGTTAAGCTAACTGGCCTATAATTTCCTTTCTTTTGACTTCCTCCGTTCTTAAAGAGTAGAGTGACATTAGCCATTTTCCAGGCTTCCTGGACCATGCCAGAATCAGGTAGTTCTTGAAAGATCATGACCAATGTATCCATTATCTCTTCAGCAACCTCTTCCAGGACTCTGGAATGTAGTCCACCTGATCCAGGTGACTTATCCATCTTAAGACCTTTCAGTTTGCGTAGCACTTTTTCCTGTTTAATAGCAATGACAGTCTCTCCTGCTCCCTGATACTCATGGACTTCTGGCACACTGCTAGTGTCTTCCACAGTAAAGACTGAAGCAAAGTACTTATTAAGTTCATCTGCCATTTCTTTGTCCCCCATTACTACCTGACCAGCATCACTTTCCAGTGGTGGCAATCAACTCTTGCCTCCTGTATAGGTAAGTGTGTGGGTCTGAAAATTGGTATGGCAAGGAAATGGTTAACAAGTAGGAATTTGTGGGTCTGTCCTGTTCTGAAAGTCTACCCGCGTGTTGTGCAAATTGACCCTTGATACGAAATAAGGGGAGAACAATGTGACTCTGGTTTGCCGGATAACATGGTCTGAAAGCAAGCTAAAAGTGCTGATTGTGTAAAAGTAATTAATCACCTTGTCTCTAAAGAATGTTTTTTTTTCCTTGTTTAGTTGTAAGCTTAATAGGCTGCAATATCCCTGGAGAGGCAAAGGCTGATTGTTGAAGGTCACCCGACCGAGAGGTTAGGGTCGTGTAAATGTCAGATTGGATGCTTGGCCCCTTCCAGCTGGATTGGGAGGTGGCGATAGTGCTATAAATGTGGGCAAGTTCTTTCTTGGGCAGACCACTCGCCTGGGTCCCAGCTTCGGGCCGAGCAGCTGAACCGGTGCCAAGGACCTCCACCCTAGCTAGTCCACGGTCAGTCACCTGCTTCAGGGACCACGCAGACGTTGCTAAGTATACTCGGCGGTGTCGACCACTAGGGGTTGTTTAAGTTAGCCCTTCCTATTAGTGGTGTAATTTCTCACAACTCTCTATTGTCGTCTCTGTATTAACAATAAAGTGAGTCTTGGAGGAACTACCGAGTCTGGGTCCATTTGTTCAAGCGAAACCAAATAGTTGCAGCATCCACCTGTCACAGTTATTCTTATTGGGTATCAGTTTTGTGAAACAATTGGTGTAGTTGGCAGGATTTGTGGATTGCTGCCAATGTTTCGCTGGAACAAGGAGGTTGCCCCGGAACAATATCGCATACCTGGGTGGACAGGCAATACTGATGGGTTTGCTGCACTTGCTAACACCCTTGCTAAATTGGGACTTCCCATAAATTGGGATGATCGCCTAGATAATCCTGGCAAGAAATTGGGAAGTAAGATGGCTAGATTGTTGTGAGAAATAAATTTTCCATCGAAATGAGGTTCTCATACTGATGGCTGTTGGCTGTTGGCTGCTGGCCACAGGCCACAGCCTTGCACCAACAGTTAGAAAGGACCCGTGAAGTGGAACAAGAAAAGGATAAATTGAGGGATTTAGATTAGATTAGATTCGATTATGAGGACGTGCGGTCCTCTTTTATTGTCATTTAGTAATGCATGCATTAAGAAATGATACAATTTTCCTCCAGAATGATATCACAGAAACACAAGACAAACTAAGACTGAAAAACTGACAAAAACCACATAATTATAACATATAGTTACATCAGTGCAAAGCAATACCATAATTTGATCGAGAACAGACCATGGACACGGTATAAAAAAGCCTCAAAGTCTCTCGAAAGTCCCATCATCTCACGCAGATGGTAGAAGGAAGAAAAACTCTCCCTGCCATGAGCTTCCAGCGCCGCAAACTTGCCGATGCAGCACCCTGGAAGCACCCGGCCGCAGCCGACTCTTGAGTCCGTCCGAAAACTTTGAGCCTCCGACACCGAGCACCGAGCACCATCTCTGCCGAGCGCTTCGACCCCAGCCCCAGCAATAGGCAAAGCCGAGGATTTGGGACCTTCCCCTCCGGAGATTCTCGATTGCACAGTAGCAGTGGCAGCGAAGTGGGCATTTCAGAAGCTTCTCTGGATGTTCCTCTGAGCTTCTCACGTCTGTCTCCATCAAATCAGGATTGTGCATGGTATGAAGTGAATGCTTGGAAGGAGAGGTGCTCAGTAATGACTGAGGTGGTGAGGACCAGTCAGAATAGGGCACAGGAAGCTGAGGAGAAGGGAATTAAGATGGCATGTAGGCTAGTGCAAATCAAACATCAGGAGGCGGCCCACTGCCAGAATTATACCCCCTGATCCCATGAAGATAAGATCGAAGTGGCAATCCAGGGGAGACCCAGACATCTGGGATGGGGATATATGGTATGATGATAATGATAATGGGTCCTTTGGTGAGGGGGAAACTGCTTTTGCCCCAGAACCATTGCAGGCTCGGCCTGCTGTGGTGACTTCTCAGAAAAATGTCCATGGGCAGCCAGGAGTACAGACTCTTGAGTACAAGAAGTATAATGATAAGGAGCTATCTGAGATGGCTGCTCGTTTTAAACGAAGGTCTGGTGAATCACTGACTGAATGGTTCCTCTGCTTGTGGGGTGATGGAGGTGCTAGTATAACCTTTTATCCTGAAGAACTAGCAAGGCTAGGGTCTTTAACCTCGAATTCTCGTATTAATATTGATATTCTTGTATTTGGAGTATTATGTGCAGTTTTGGTCACCAAATTACAGGAAGGATATTAATAAGGTTGAAAGAGTGCAGAGAAGTTTTACAAGGATGTTGCTGGGACTTGAGAAACTCAGTTACAGAGAAAGGTTGAATAGGTTAGGACTTTATTCCCAGGAGCTTAGAAGAATGAGGGGAGATTTGATAGAGGTTTATAAAATTATGACAGGTATAGATAGAGTGAATGCAAGCAGGCTTTTTCCACTGAGGCTGAGGGAGGAAAAAACCAGAGGACATGGGTTAAGGGTGAATGGGGAAAAGTTTAAAGGGAACATTAGAGGGGGCTTCTTCACACAGAGAGTGGTGGGAGTGTGGAATGAGCTGCCAGACGAGGTGATAAATGCGGGCTCACTTTTAACATTTAAAAACTTGGACAGATACATGGATGAGAGGTGTGTGGAAGGATATGGTCCGTGTGCAGGTCAGTGGGACGAGGCAGAAAAATGGTTCGGCACAGCCAAGAAGGGCCAAAAGGCCTGTTTCTGTGCAGTAATGTTCTATGGTTCTATGGTAATACTGAGTTACGCCAATTTCCCCACGCACATAGGTTCTTTTTTCAAGTGTTGGAGGCTGTTAAGAAGATATTCCTGCACCCTCTTGATTGGGATTCACTGGTTCAGGGGAACTGGGAGACTGCCGCTGAAGGCATTTACCGTTTAAGACAACAGGCCCTGGTCAACAGGATGTATGGGGACTGGGACGCATGGTGGTGACTGGGTCGGGGTCCCGACCAAGGTGTGGTCAGTCGCCTCTTTTATTCGGGGTGTGGTTCTCGCTATATTGGGGCCCTTAGTTCAGGAGGATGTGGAGGGCGTGACTAATGCCCTGGCGAACCTTTCAGACTTGCAGGTGGTTGAAACCTGAGTCCGTTCGACATGGCTAACGAATGCTGGAGGGGAAGGTACTAATGGTACCAATGGGACTAGGAAACCTGCCCTGAGGCGCAGGGAGATGTTCACTACCCTTTTGAAAGCAGGCGTCAGTAAGGAGAAGATTGACGGTGTCCCGACTAGTGTATTGTATGTTATGTATCATGAGCACATGGACCCTTGCATGGGAAGACGCCGGCTGCCCTTTCTGCTCCTCCTGCCTCCTCACTCTACCCATCGTAAACTGAATTGCAGGATGTAGTGAAAAAGGCCACACGGGAGGAGACAGGGAAATGGCGGCCTCCCAACCCCTCCCGGACCTAGGGGGGTGACCGGGTTCCCTCGACATATAAGATCACTTCGATGTGGACCCAGGGGTGGGGGGGACCTTATGTACCTATAGTGGTCCACTGGGCTAAGGGAAATGATCAACGGTTTGCTGTTCTGGTGGATACGGGAGCAGAACACACTGTGGTCCCGGCGATCCCGACAAGTGGAGGGGCCCCGAGTATAACATTGAAGGGATGTGGGCTGCCCTTACCAGGGCCCGGGAAGTAACAGTGCCTGTAACGATCGACAAAAACGTCCCGCGTTCTGTATCTGTCCTGATTGCTGTGACCACCGAGTGTATTTTAGGAATGAATGTGTTACGGGGAATGCAAGTGAAGACCTCGAAAGGGACCTTCAGGTTTGGGATTCGGAGCATGCGGGTGGTAGTCGGAAGGGCTAAGTGGGAGCCCCTGTTTATCCCTCCACCGATGCAGAAAGTGTCGGTTCCACAATACCGGATCCCGGGAGGTCACAAGGAAATAACTGATACTATTGCCTCCTTGGAGCAAGCTGGGGTTATTCAACTCGCCACGTCCCCGCACAACAGCCCGGTCTGGCCGGTAAAGAAACCAGACGGGTCCTGGCGAATGACTGCTGACTATCGACGATTGAATCGATACTCTTCCCCGTTGAGTTCTGCTGTACCTGACATAGTGACGCTGGTAGGTGATATTTCGGATGATGCAGATGGTCGATGGTACGCTGTTATTTATCTGGCCAGCACCTTCCTTTCGATCCCCTTGGAGGAGGAATCACAAGAGCAGTTCGCTTTCACCTGGAACAGTCGGCAATATACCTTTACCCGTTTGCCACAGGAAAATGTTCATAATCCTACCCTTATGCCACGGGATAGTGGCACGTGATTTGGAGACCTGCGCACTGCCCCCTGACGTCAGAATACACCACTATATCGAAGATGTTAAGTTACGGGGACCTGACGAGGAGAGTGTGGCAGAGGCGCCGGGGTCCCTGTTACAGTGTGTGTGAGAGAGGGGATGGGCTGTGAATGAAGATAAGGTTCAAGGCCCCAGTCAATCCGTGACGTTTCTGGGGAGCCACTGGCATGCTGGGGAGAGGATTATACCGGAGAAGGTACAAAATAAAATACAAGCCACAGCTACCCCCACTAATCAGCAAGAAGCCCTGCGCTTTGTGGGGGTATTGGGATATTGGAGAAGACACATTCCTCATTTGACGCTCCTACTGAAACCATTGTACGCAGTCACTCATAAGAAGAGCGAATTCACATGTGGAGATGAGGAACAGTACACCCCGTTTGAACGACAGCTCTTGGCTTGCTACTGGGCCCTGGTGGAAACGGAGTCCATCACGGGATCGGACCCCACGGTGTTGCGACCCGATTTGCCTGTTACGTCCTGGGTGCTCGCCCCAGATACGAAGGTGAGACAGGGGCGCGCATGGCAGACATCCATAGCGAGGTGGAAATGGTATAAACAGGACCGGGCCGTTAAATGATCCGAAGGACTCAACCGTCTTCATGAACAAGTAGCTAGGTTACCTATGACAGCGGGAACCGAGGAAGAGAAGGCGGCTCCCCCTCTCGAACCCTCCCCCATTCGATGGGGCCGGCCGTACGAGGAACTGACATCGGATGAAAAGGCTAGTGCCTGGTTTACGGATGGCTGGAGCCGTTGGGTGTCAGGGCGCCAACAGTGGAAGGCCGCTGCTCTGCGACCCTCGGACAGGACTCAGTTAACACAAGAAGGAGAGGGCGGATCAAGTCAGCTGGCAGAACTTGTAGCGGTTACCCTGTCCTTTTCACTCCCCACCAAGGAAATTCGACCAACGCGTGGGCAGTGGCCAATGGAATGGCTATCTGGATGGTGAGTTGGCAGATGCACCAGTGGACAGTTCATAATAAACCTATCTGGGGCAAGGAATATTGGCAACAGATTTGGCAGGAGGCGCAAAGGGGCGACATTTATGTGTATCATGTGAATGCTCACCAAAAGGACATTAGCCCTACGACGCTCCACAATAATCAAGTAGACGGATTGGTTGCGGTATCTGCTATTACAGTGCCTGTAGTTAGATGGGCCCACGAACAGTCCGGCCATCTCGGGGAGAAGGGGACGTGAGAGTGGGGATGATACCATGGGATATCTTTGACAGTGGATGACTGTCGGACTATTGTGTCAGAGTCCTATTTGCCAGCAAGTTTAGCCTCACTCTGCCCCACGTGAGCCTTTCACACACACTAAGAGAGGCTCTGTACCGGACAAAGTATGGCAGATTGATTACATTGGGTTCTTGCCCCACATAAGAATGATAAATCTGTGTTGACAATGGTGGACACCTATTCCGCATTCCTGCTGGCCAGACCCTTCCCCAGAGCCGGTCAGGAACCCACCATCTGAGGGGTAGAGAACCTGACGTCACCTTATGGCACAGCCGAGGAAATACAGTCAGATACTGTAATGGATCCCATTTTACAGGGCAACAGATCCAGGATCAGGTGAAAGATTAAGGTATTTATTGGGTCAACCATATTCCTTATTACCCCAGGCAGCTGGTTTGACTGACCGATTGAATGGACTTTTGAAGTAGCAGATTCGACTGATGACCCCCACCCACACTATGAAAGGATGGCATTCAGTACTGCAACAAGCAGTGAACGTTCTGCACAATCAACCACAAACGGGGGGTTCCCCTATTTCCCGTTTGATTCAGACTTACCCTGTGGCTTTAGAGGGGCTCCCACGAGTGAGATAAGTGAGGTAGCTAGTAAAGTATGGGTGACAGGGCCAAGAGGGGAACGACAGAAGGGGGAAGTAGTAGCCCCCGCACAGGGAAACACTCGGTGGGTCGCTATAGAAGGACAGGAAGAATTGCAAGGTTTAAATTCCGAACGCCTGACAGCTCGGAACTAGAACTAATGTTTTCTTGTGTATTACAGACCGATGGCTGGAGTGCTGCTCTGGTACATTGGTCTACTAGGGGCACTTCAGGGGAAGACCCTAGGGTCTGAGATTGGAACCCCTCCCCAGCCAATTGTAACAGAAAGCGGAACCTTACACGATCAATATAGGCCATCTCCCAGATCAATGAGTGATACAGATGCTCTTTCTGAGGCGCGGAGAAAACACCCTCGGTCCATGGGTCACAGTCCGGAGTCGCGGATTCCCTCTGCTGTTCCCCTCCGTCGAATAGTTTGGGAGGAGGAGGTCTGGACGGTGCGACCACATCGAAGGATGGAGGACTTTGATGATCGTACCGAGCATCGAAATATGTTTTTGAGACTGAGTTATGAATGTGCTGTACGATTGAAGATATCAAAGTGTTGGGTGTGTTCAATGGGTAATATGGATTAGTCGTTATAATAGTTACTGTGCATGTGGTTAAGTCAATGTGTGCTGCTGTAATTGCTTTCAGGCGTCTGTGATCCGCCATACCAGAGTCGGAGTGGAGTGTGCAGGTAAGTGTGTGGGTCTGAAAATTGGTACGGCAAGCAAATGGTTAACAAGTAGGAATTCGTGGGTCTGTCCTGTTTTGAAGGTCTACCGTGTGTTGGGCAAATAGACCATTGATACCAGATAAGGGGAGAACAATGTGACTCTGGTTTGCCGGATAACATGGCCTGAAAGCAAGCTAAAAGTGCTGATTGTGTAAAAGTAATTAATCACCTTGTCTCTACAGAATGTTTTTTTTTACCTTGTTTAGTTGTAAGCTTAATAGGCTGCAATGTCCCTGGGGAGGCGAAGGCTGATTGTTGAGGGTCACCCGACCGAGAGGTTAGGGTCGTGTAAATGTCAGATTGGATGCTTGGCCCCTTCCAGCTGGATTGGGAGGTGGAGATAGTGCTATAAATGTGGGCAAGTTCTTTCTTGGGCAGACCACTCGCCTGGGTCCCAGCTTCGGGCCGAGCAGCTGAACCGGTGGGAAGGACCTCCACCCTAGCCAGTCCACGGTCGATTGCCTGATTCAGGGACCACGCAGACGTTGCTAAGTATACTCGGCGGTGTCGACCACTAGGGGTTGTTTAAGTTAGCCCTTCCTATTAGTGGTGTAGGTGCTGTACAATATAAAGCATTTCTCGCAACTCTCTATTTTAAGTGTTTGTGCACGAAGAGATTGAACTTTGATAAGTGTGGCGCCTTTTATATGTTATTCTCTATTAATTATATAGTTGCGGTAATATCTATAAACTGTAAAACTTTTAATCATTTCTGGTGTATTGTCTGTTATTTGGGCGGGGTGGGGTACATCACACAGCATCCACACAAACTAATTACCCAGTTTGGCCGGGGCTGAGGTCTGTATCCCCTAGACGACAGCGAGCTGAGCGACCCTGAGGCTGGCCAGGGTGGCTACGTAACAATAAAGTGAGTCTTGGAGGAACTACTGTACCAAGTCTGGCTCCATTTGTTCAAGCGAAACCAAATAGTTACAGCACCTAGCATCTGCAGAATTCCTCGTGTTTACGTAGATGCAGCACCCACCCGTCATGGTTATTCTTATCCCCTGCTCTCACTGAGAAGACTTAAGTGTCTGAGATCTTCCTGCCCGGTACAACACAGGTTTGGTCCACAATCGCGCTGTTTCTGTTTCACCTTGGCAGTGCAGTCCGCTGTAGGCAGTTGTTCCCGCATGCCTCGGCTCCTCGGAACCAGATCCCCAACACCTTCCGGTGGTCGGAGCTGACCTGACGGCGAGGGGACACGGGACCGGTCACCCGTCTTTCGCCGAGCTCCCGATCACGGCCCAGCCACTGTAAAGTTTGATTAGTTGTGAGTGTCCGTTCCGACACGTGAAGACCGGGCCGAGGAACAGAATCCGGCCAGTGATGATGAAGAATGACTCTGTTCACCGACACAGAATAGCAGCAAACCGGAGGAAGAGTAGTAGGAGCAGAACATGGATCACCGTTCCACCAGGGGATCACCTGCCCCAAACGCGCGAGCACTTGTACTTCCATGGATCCCAACATCACGTGCCGGACGAAAAACCGGATTGGATCCCCAAACAGCTCATCCATTCTGTCCCTCACACATCCCCTACCCTTCTAAAGTAAATACGACCAGCTACATTTGTAACCAAAATCACAGTGCAGGAACATTCCTTCTCCCAGCAGCAGAAATTGCATTTCCCTTTAACACGAACGAACTACAAAAGGAATTATATTCGTTTTCTTTTGCGCAAGGCATTGTGGTATGTAAATAAGGGGGCGTGGCGTGATCAAGCACAGGCTGAACTTCCTGGTTTTCTTTCCGGTGTGTTGTCTGTTCCGGAGAACAAAACCTGAGTCAGACCGAGATGGGAAATGGTGGCAACACTCAGACCATAAAATGCGGAAGGCAACTGGCCCCTCGTGCCTGACCTCCTTCAATAAACTCTTGGCTACTCTGACCTGACCTCAGCTCCTCTTTCCTTCCTGCTGGGTATAACCCTTCATTCTCCTACAGACCATAAATCCACTTCCCTCACCCTGGGATGCAGAGAGAGTTCACCTGCTTTGTGCAGTTCCACCAGACTCTAACCCACCGCTACCTTGTACTGCAGGACTCGGGCAATCCGTTCAGATTTCAGGACGCCGTCTTCGACGAGTTCAGAGTTCGAGGCCTCGTGCTCGGTGATCAGCAGGTCCTTGGGGGTCGAGGATTAGGATCGAGTCAGAAGTCCGGAAGCTGGTCGGAGGCCCGAGTCTGAATATATCGCTGAGATCACCAGGGAAGTGGAAGCCCTATATCTGCGAGCCCGAATCCGAGACTCAGTCTGCTGGAAGATAGCTTGTCATGATGTATGTGTGAGGGAGGGAGGTTGGGGCTTGTTTTTCTGTTGCTGTTTTGTTGCTTGTTGTGTTCCGTGTTGTTCGGCCGAGCATTGTGGGTTTGATATGTTGTCGTTGGCATGTGTGGCGACACTTGCAGGCTGCCCCCAGCACATCCTTAGTTGTTGCTTGTGAATGCAAACGGCACGTTTCACTGTATGCTTTCATGTACATGTGATAAATAAACTTGTATCTTGAACCTTCAGCCACTGCATTCTTCCAGCATTTTGTACTTTGTCCAGATTCCAGCACCTGCAGTCTGGTTTGCCTTTGTGAGAGGGCGTAGTAGTGGACTAATCTGGCAAATGGAAATGATAGATGAGAGGGCATTTTTCAGCAACAATGATAAATCTGTAAAGAACGGCAAAAACAATCTAGAGCGTAAGATGTACTCTGGTTTACGACTGGTTTTATCCACCTAGGATACGAGTTACTTGAAGAAGGTGTGCGAGTGATTGAAGGAGCAGCGAGAATGAGTATAAACCAATAAAAGAAGCAATTCCCAAAACAAAATCCAGGGAGGTTGAGTAGCGTACAGAGTAGGCTGAACCGAAGAGAGGGCGGCTTACAATAAATACTGAGAGCTCCACAGAGGGAAGACTTGGTCCAACGAGAAACTGAAGACACTGCCACTGTGTGGAGGCAGGAGATGTGTACTGTTCTAAGTCAGGGCTCTCAACCTTTCTTATGCTATGGAAGCTTCCCATTGAGAGGTCCATGGACCCCAGGTTGGGAACTGCTGAAGACTTGACATCTACCTTTGCAGAAGTTAATGCTAATACCAACACCACCCTATCTCTATCTCCCACAATTTTATATACTTTAGTCATCTTCCCTCTTAGGTCCTAAATCCCCCACCACCAGGTTCAAGAACAACTACTCTCCTTAAAATATTCAGTTATCGACGCAACTGGTTAAAACCCTGGTCACTTCGATTTAGCAACACTGTGAGCACTTTGCTCTCAATCTGAGCTTTATTTTGTTCTGGTTGTGCTTCCTTGTAAAAAACTGTGTATGATTGATGTGAATACAGCTCATCTGATGCCCCGTGTCTGTGATGCTGCAGCAAGCGTTTCATTGCGCCTGTGTTCATACATGTACTTGTGTGTGTGAGACAGTGAGCTCGACTTTGACTTTGATGCTCTATCTGAATGTTCTGGGCATACGCAGGATGTTCTGCTGTGGTGGAGTGCAGCCCTGTCCTCTCGTTCCAGGTGGAGGAAGTACTGAGTAGGGGCCCCGTTGAGCAGAGATCCATTCGGCAATGGTTGGCCAGAATGTGTTTGCAGTCCTGAGAAGAGGAAGGTAATGTTCCAGCTGGGATGTAGCCTGAATGGTGGTGAAGCAGCTGATCTTTGTGCCTCTTCAACACTCTTACTCAAGAATTGATTTTTTTTTAATTGACTCTCGTCTTATTTCTTCAGTAGTTAAATGTGAATATGACTCTATAACCATTTCGGACCATGCTCCACTTAAGCTTTCTATTAAATTATTGGCCAATGCTCATAACAATAGACAATGGCGTTTGAATTCGCTGTTGCTTCAGGACTTAGATTTTGTTAACTTCATGAACGAACAGATTGATTTTCTTTTTCACAATTGTTACGTAACCGGCAACAATGAATATTAATCGAGACTGGTTTTATAAAAACAACCAAACATTTATTAAACACATATGAACGATAAGGGGCAAAAAACACAAAAGAAAACTTTAACCGGAGGTTAACAGGTATGCAGTTGTTCACCAACTCGCCACTCGGCTCTGGTTCTTAAGGCGTTAAATGCGGAAACAGTTCTTAAAGCGATAACTTCGAAAGTCCAACACGTTTACACATTCAATTGGGAGCGACTTCTCTGCAGAAGGATTTCTTCACCGACGCACCTTTACTGCCGGTTCTGTCACTGGATTCCCGATGCCGGAAATAAACAGTTTAAATCAACTGACTTTAAATTTCTTTCAGAGAGAGAGAGAGAGCGAGAGAGCCTTTGTGCATGAACTCATTGCGCTATTGCAAGAGTTATCTCAATGCAGGTTCTCTCCAACAAAGACTCAGTAAGGTCGATCCTTTATTAAACTGCCAACCGATGCCGACTTCTCTCGATCCCTCACTTCGATGAATTCTTCACTCTCCCTTCAAAAGTCAACGAGACTTGGAAGAGCAAATCTGCAGAGAGATAGCAGGCAACTGCAGGAAACATAAAGTTGTGGTGGTAGGGGATTTTAATTTTCCATACATTGATTGGGACTCCCATACTGTTAGGGGTCTAGATGGTTTAGAGTTTGTAAAATGTGTTCAGGAAAGTTTTCTAAATCAATATATAGAGGGACCAACTAGAGAGGATGCAATATTGGATCTCCTGTTAGGAAATGAGTTAGGACAAGTGACAGAAGTCTGTGTAGAGGAGCACTTTGGTTCCAGTGATCATAACACCATTAGTTTCAATTTGATCATGGACAAGGATAGATCTGGTCCTAGGGTTGAGGTTCTGAACTGGAAGAAGGCCAAATTTGAAGAAATGAGAAAGGATCTAAAAAGCGTGGATTGGGACAGGTTGTTCTCTGGCAAGGATGTGATCGGTAAGTGGGAAGCCTTCAAAGGGGAAATTTTGAGAGTGCAGAGTTTGTATGTTCCTGTCAGGATTAAAGGCAAGGTGAATAGGAATAAGGAACCTTGGTTCTCAAGGGATATTGCAACTCTGATAAAGAAGAAGAGGGAGTTGTATGAAATGTATAGGAAACAGGGGGTAAATCAGGTGCTTGAGGAGTATAAGAAGTGCAAGAAAATACTTAAGAAAGAAATCAGGAGGGCTAAAAGAAGACATGAGGTTGCCTTGGCAGTCAAAGTGAAGGATAATCCAAAGAGCTTTTACAGGTATATTAAGAGCAAAAAGATTGTAAGGGATAAAATTGGTCCTCTTGAAGATCAGAGTGGTTGGCCATGTGCGGAACCAAAGGAAATGGGGGAGATCTTAAATAGGTATAGGAAGCTGGCATGAAATCTATGGAATTGAGGGAATCAAGTAGTGAGACCATGGAAACTGTACAGATTGAAAAGGAGGAGGTGCTTGCTGTCTTGAGGAAAATTAAAGTGGATAAATCCCCGGGACCTGACAGGGTGTTCCCTCGGACCTTGAAGGAGACTAGTGTTGAAATTGCAGGGGCCCTGGCAGAAATATTTAAAATGTCGCTGTCTACGGGTGAGGTGCCGGAGGATTGGAGAGCGGCTCATGTTGTTCCGTTGTTTAAAAAAGGATCGAAAAGTAATCCGGGAAATTATCGGCCAGTAAGTTTAACGTCAGTAGTAGGTAAGTTATTGGAGGGAGTACTAAGAGACAGAATCTACAAGCATTTGGATAGACAGGGACTTATTAGGGAGAGTCAACATGGCTTTGTGCGTGGTAGGTCATGTTTGACCAATCTATTGGAGTTTTTCGAGTAGGTTACCAGGAAAGTGGATGAAGGGAAGGCAGTGGATATTGTCTACATGGACTTCAGTAAGGCCTTTGACAAGGTCCCGCATGGGAGATTAGTTAGGAAAATTCAGTCGCTAGGTATACATGGAGAGGTGGTAAATTGGATTAGACATTGGCTCAGTGGAAGAAGCCAAAGAGTGGTAGTGGAGAATTGCTTCTCCGAGTGGAGGCCTGTGACTAGTGGTGTGCCACAGGGATCAGTGCTGGGTCCATTGTTATTTGTCATCTATATCAATGATCTGGATGATAATGTGGTAAATTGGATCAGCAAATTTGCTGATGATACAAAGATTGGAGATGTAGTAGACACTGAGGAAGGTTTTCAGAGCCTGCAGAGGGACTTGGACCAGCTGGAAAAATGGGCTGAAAAATGGCAGATGGAGTTTAATACTGGCAAGTGTGAGGTATTGCACGTTGGAAGGACAAACCAACGTAGAACATACAGGGTTAATGGTAAGGCACTGAGGAGTGCAGTGGAACAGAGGGATCTGGGAATACAGATACAAAATTCCCTAAAAGTGTCGTCACAGGTAGATAGGGTCGTAAAGAGAGCTTTTGCTACATTGGCCTTTATTAATCAAAGTATTGAGTATAAGAGCTGTAATGTTATGATGGGGTTGTATAAGGCATTGGTGAGGCCGAATCTGGAGTATTGTATTCAGTTTTGGTCACCAAATTACAGGAAGGATATTAATAAGGTTGAAAGAATGCAGAGAAGGTTTACAAGGATGTTGCCGGGATTTGAGAAACTCAGTTACAGAGAAAGGTTGAATAGGTTAGGACTTTATTCCCTGGAGCGTAGAAGAATGAGGGGAGATTTGATAGAGGTATATAAAATTATGATGGGTACAGATAGAGTGAATGCAAGCAGGCTTTTTCCACTGAGGCAAGGGGAGAAAAAAACCAGAGGACATGGGTTAAGGGTGAGGGGGGAAAAGTTTAAGGGGAACATTAGCCGGGGCTTCTTCACACAGAGAGTGGCGGGAGCATGGAATGAGCTGCCAGACGAGGTGGTAAATGCGGGTTCTTTTTTAACATTCAAGAATAAATTGGACAGATACATGGATGGGAGGTGTATGGAAGGATATGGTCCGTGTGCAGGTCAGTGGGACTAGGCAGAAAATGGTTCGGCACAGCCAAGAAGGGCCAAAAGGCCTGTTTCTGTGCTGTAGTTTCTATGGTTCTATGGTTCTAAAACTGTCGGAATTGAGTAAATTGGCGCTTCCAGCCAAAACTTCCCAGTCCCAAATACCATATCTTGTAAGAGAACGCACCTTCCGTTTTAAAAATGAAAATGTGTCACAAAAACAAACGCAACAGAAACGGAGACACAACACGTTCAATCTGGAAATCTACGAACTCAGAAATCCCACTGCGTCACCTGAGTGGACCCTTATATAGTCACGGTGGGGTGGGGGGGGAGGACATGTCATCACGTGACCTCACATCGGCGGGAAAATCACATCAGGTGACCTCCGAAAGACCATTACAGCATTCTCACAAAAAAAAAACAGATCTCCTTCAGCATGTAACACAATTAACAGTACAGAGGATATATCCATGAACACCCTTTGGGATTCCTTCAAAGCTTATATTCGTGGCCAGATTATTTCGTACTCTGCTGCTTTAAGGAAAAGGTTGAAGAAGGAAGAGCTTGCTCTTGTGGACAAGACTGAGGAAATAGATAAGAAATATGCTACAGCTCCTTCTGAGAAGCTGTATAAACAAAGAACTGAACTTCAAATGGAACACAGTTTATTACTTTCATCCTCTATTGCAAACCAATTAATGAAGACAAGACGTGAATTTTATATACATAGTGACAAAGTTGGTAAACTGTTGGCTGGTCAGTTGAAGACTAACTCTATTAAACTTCAAATTAATCAGATTTATAATCAAAAAGATCAACTGACATTTGGTCAATCCTTCTTTGATTTTTATTCTTCTTTATATCAATCAGAATCTCCACGAGATTCTAAACATATGTTTGACTTTTTAGATAACCTAGAATTCCCTAAGATATCACACGATATATGCTCTATGTTGGAAACTTCCTTCACTACTGATGAGATTAAGAATGTTATTTTTTCGATGAACTCGGGGAAAGCTCCTGGCCTTGATGGGTTCACCGTGGAATTTTTTAAATCGTTTGCACCCTCATTAGTCCCCTGGTTATCCAGGGTTCTGGAGGCCTCATTAAAACTTGCTACACTACCAGAATCCTTTTATAGAGCATCGATCTCTTTAATGTTAAAGAAGGATAAAGACCCCGCTCAATGCGCATCTTATAGACCAATATCCTTGTTAAACGTTGACACCAAGATTTTTTCTAAATTATTAGCAAATAGACTAGAAAAAACACTTCTTTATATTATTTCGGAAGATCAAACAGGT
This sequence comes from Mobula birostris, assembly GCF_030028105.1. Lineage (NCBI taxonomy): Eukaryota > Metazoa > Chordata > Chondrichthyes > Myliobatiformes > Myliobatidae > Mobula > Mobula birostris. The sequence continues at coordinate 46,834,625 of NC_092389.1, read as the reverse complement.
TTTTATTAAGAATCGCTATTCTTTTTATAATATTCGTACACTTTTAAAAATTGTCTATACCCCGTCACAAACCGATCCTGAATGCATTTCCCTAGACGCTGAAAAAGCCTTTGACAGAGTTGAATGGCCCTACTTATTTCAGCTGCTTGAAATCTTTAACTTCAGCCCGAAATTTATATCCTGGATTAAATTGTTATACCATTCTCCTATGGCGTCAGTTCGTACTAATACTCAAAACTCACCTCTTTTTCCTCTATTTCGAAGTACCAGACAAGGGTGTCCTGTTAGCCCTTTATTATTTGATATAACATGAGAACCACTAGCAATTGGTATTCGAGAATCTCCTAACATTATTGCTATAACTCGCGGGTTAAAGTCTCATAAAGTATGACCTTACGCTGATGACTTACTCTTATATATTTCCAATCCTCAAAAATCTATCCCAGCAGCTCTAGATTTATTGTCCAATTTAGTCCTTTTTCAGGATACAAATTAAATCTTAATAAGAGTGAACTTTTCCCTATTAATAAGCAAGTTCCCTTATATCAGAACCTGCCGTTTAGATTGGTTAATAATCATTTTCCATATCTTGGGATTAAAATTACCTGTAAACATAAGGATTTATTTAAGGCTAAATATTTACCCTTAATTGACCATATCACAGAACATTCCTTTAAATGGTCTCCACTTTACTGTATTCAACTTTGACTGGTCGTATTAATGCTATTATTTCTGCCAAAATTTGTATATATATTTCAGGCATTACCAATTTTTGTTCCAAGATCCTTTTTTGATAAAGTAGACTCTAAAATCTCTTCATTTATTTGGCAAAATAAAAAACCGAGATTGGGTAGAATACATCGACAGAAAGATAAGAGAGATGGAGGCTTGGCGTTACCTAACCTTAGATTTTATTACTGGGCAATTAATATTCGACACATGAAATTTGGGTTACTTGACCAAGATACACTATCCATTCCTAAATGGGTAGTATTGGAATTACATTCTGTTCAAGGCTATGCACTTGGCTCTATATTAGGATCTCCTCTTCCCTCCCATTTGAAACGGTATAAGCAGGTTTGCAACCTGATAGTTAAACATACTTTACGTATCTGGTTTCAATTACCTTGTTATTCTACAATTAACATACGTTGTGTGTATTGTTTTCTTTTGTATTAATATTACTTTTATATTTATATCCTAACAATGTATTGGTTGCTGTATGTTTTACTCTTTGTGTACTAATTCAATAAGAAGATTTAAAAAGAAAGAAAGATCTTTGTGCCTCTTCCTCATCCCGGGCCTTTCCGATGTTATCATCTCTCCCGGCCACCTGTACGTAGGAGCCCGCCCGTTTCGGTCACGCCCTGTACAGGTGGTCCCCTGCCCGCAGAGGTGGCAGGACTTGGCCTCCGTGCAGTCCCTGGCGAGGTGTCCCTCCACCTTGCAGTTTCTGCACAGAACAGCCTTACACTGGGCTGCGATGTGCCCTGCCCTACCGCAGTTCCGGCACAGCTTGGGTTGCCTGGCGTAAACCAGGAAGCCCCGGTTCCCTGCGATTGCGAACGCTGAGGATGGGTGGATGACACAGCCGCTGGTGTCCACCCTCAGCTTCACCCTGACCTGCCTTTTACTTGTCCAGACTCCCAGACTGTCGCTGACGTTCTCACACTTGCCCACGCTCTCCACATATCACGCTGGGAATGTGAGGATGCCAACGACCGGTACATAGGGGTTGAACATTTGTACCATAACCGTTCTCTCTTGCTGCGTTACGTCGGCGAGGAGGGGCTGCGCCTTTAGTAGTGACAGCGGTGCCTCGCTCCCCTTCTCACTGAAGCAGTCACGTAACTTCTGCCACCCTGGGGCAAGCCCGAAGGTGACATCGTAGTAACCGGCGAAATCCTGGACGCAGTGAAGATCGAACATCTTGCAGCCACGGCAATCCGGTAGCACCTTGCGAATGAAGGTCTCCTACTGAAACCGTTGCCTTCTTTCAAGTCTGACCGTCTCCTTGACCCCAGCCCCACAAATCGAAGCGCTGGTCTCTCCAGCCATCCTTCCCTCCATCGCCGCTGCACAGGGGGAAAGGGCCAGATTTCGGAGCCAATGCCCTCCACACTCCACCCCGTGTCAGCCCGAGGCCGCTCCCCTGCCAACGCTCCCTGTGTGCTGAAATGCAATGTAACAGGGAATCACTGTCTATCATCAGAGACACCCCCGCAGATTACATCTACACAGACCGATGTGACAGGGAACCAGTATCCATCATCACCAACCCCCACCACCCCCAGTCAGTTCCAACTTTACGCAACAGACTGTTCAATAAGATTGGGCCCTTGTTTTCTTTTTTCTCATTTCTTTACTAACCATATAGCCTTGGTGGAAAAAGATCTTGGTGATTGTAGGGATGACTTGCAGTGGACTGAAAAGCTTGAGAGTGTAGATATTAAGAAAGAGGATGTGCTGGAGCTTCAGGAAAGCATCGAGTTGAATAAGTCACCGGGACCAGACGGGATGTACCCCAGGCTACTGTGGGAAGCAAGGGTGGAGATTGCTGAACCTCTGGTAATGATCTTTGCATCATCAATGAGGACAGGAGAGGCGCTGGAGGATTGGAGAGTTGCGGATGTTGTTCTGTTATTCAAGAAAGGGAGTAGAAATATATTCGGAAATTATAGGCCAGTGAGTCTTACTTCAGTTATTGGCAAGTTGATGGAGAAGATCCTGAGAGGCAGGATTTGTGAACATTTGGAGAGGCATAATATGATTAGGAATAGTCAGCATGGCTTTGTCGAAGGCAGGTCATGCCTTACGAGCCTGATTGAATTTTTTGAGGATGTGACTAAGTACATTGAAGAAGGTAGAGCCATAGTTGTAGTGTATATGGATTTTAGCAAGCCATGCAAGGCTTATTGAGAAAGTAAGGAGGCATGGGATCCAAGGGGACGTTGCTTTGTGTATCCAGAACTGGCTTGCCCACAGAAGGCAAAGTGTGGTTGTAGACGGGTCATATTCTGCATGGAGGCCAGTGACCAGTGGTGTGCCTCAGGGATCTGTTCTGGGACCCCTACTCTTTGTGAATTTTATAAATGAGCTGGATGAGGAAGTGGAGGGATGGGTTAGGAAATTTGCTGATGACACAAAGGTTGGGTGTGTTGTGGATAATGTGGAGGGCTGTCAGAAGTTACAATAGAACATTGATAGGATGCAAAACTAGGCTGAGAAATGGCAGATGGAGTTCAATCCAGATAAGTGTGAGGTGGTTCATTTTGGTAGGTCAAATATGATGGCAGAAGATAGCACTAATGGTAAGACTCTTGGCGGTGTGGAGGATCAGAGGGGTCTTGGGGTCTGAGTCCATAGGACACTCAAAGCTGCTACACAGGTTGACTCTGTGGTTAAGAAGGCCTGCAATGCGTTGGCCTTCATCAATCGTGGGATTGAGTTTAAGAGCCGAGAGGTAATGTTGCAGCTCCTTAGGACCCTGGTCAGACCCCACTTGGAGTAAGTACTGTGCTCACTTCTGGTCGCCTCACTGTAGGAAGGATGTGGAAACCATGGACAGGGTGCAGAGGTGATTTACAAGGATGTTGCCTGGATTGGAGGGCATGCCTTGTGAGAATAGATTGAGTGAACTCAGCCTTTTCTCCTTGGAGCGACGGAGAATGAGAGGTGGCTGATAGAGGTGTACAAGATAATCAGAAGCATTGATTGTGTGGATAGTCAGAGGCTTTTCCCCAGGGCTGAGTTGGCCAGCACGAGAGGGTAAGTTTTAAGGTGCTTGGAAGCAGGTACAGAGGAGATGTCAGGGGTAAGTTTTTCTACGCAGAGTGGTGAGTGCATGGAATGGGCTGCCGGCAGAGGTGGTGGAGGCGGAAACAAAACGGTCTTTTAAGAGATTCCTGGATAGGTACATGGAGCTTAGAAAAATAGAGGGCTATGGGTAACCCTGTGTAATTTCTAAGGTAGGGACATGTCCAGCACAGCTTTGTGGGCCAAAGGGCCTGTATTGTGCTGTAGATTTTCTTTGTTTCTAAGTGTCAATATTCCCACCGCTGTCTCTCCCTCCCTCAACCATACAGGTAAAATATCATCAACACGTTATCTACGGGGGAGGCAAAAGGACTGATGCAACATGACAGTGGTTTACAAGCTTTAAGTATATTTAATACGTTTTGGAAAGAGATACATTTACAAAAAGCAGGAGGTTAAGGACTAAAATTTTCACTCAGTAGATCAGTAAGATATAAAATGATTCCTTCTCAAATTTAAGCAGCGTTGTATCATGTCCAAGACGGAAGAGTCTGGAGCGCAAGTGGACAGGGGCATCAGTGCACTGTAGAGGCGTTGCATCGCCTAGGAACGGCTGAAGCGGTTTTCTGCAGATCATTGCCAACGTGGACTGTTACCACCTGCAAGATGAAAAGTGAAAATTTACTTTGAACTTGGAACTTTGAAAAATTTTCTATCGAAGTATGTACAGTATTGTGCCAAATTCTTAGGGGCAGACACACACACACAAACATATATACAAATAGCGTGCCAAAGACTTTTGGACAGCACTGTAGTAATTTTATGCATTACACTATACTGCTGCTGCAAAAAAATACAGATTTCATTATGTATGTGAGTGATGATCAATCTGATTCTGATGTGGGTCTCTATTGTGGACTGGGAGAGGGGGGGATCATGGTTGGGAATAGGGGAAGGGAGAGGCAGTGAGTGGGAAGCACCAGAGAGACATCTGTAATGATCAATAAACCAATTGTTTGGAATCAAATGGCCTTGCCTGGTGTCTCAGGGCTGGGTGTGTCTGCAACCACACCATCCAAGTGCACTGGCACTCCTCCTCTGCCACCTGACCCACACCCCTCCCGCGGTGCACCACCCTCGACATTCCCAACATTCTTTGCTCCTGCCAGATTTACAAACTCGATCTCCGCTCCATGTTGACAACTACAGGGCCGTGTGCAGAAGTCTCAGGCACCCTAGCTAGATAGATATGTAACGCTCGGCTCGATCAACTCACGTCCGTCTAGGGGAACTGCCGGAGGCCCTACCAAACTGTGTACTCACGTTTGCATAGGTGCTATGTAATGCACCCCGATACAAGCCCACACTGTAAAATATCAGTCAATACACAATGTACAGTTAAGTTACACTTTATAACTCTTTTTGGTGGTGTGGTTAGTGGACACAAAAAAAAACAAAGGTGCCACTCAGTAAATTTGTCAGATTTGTGCACCAAATTGAGTCGTTGGAGCTCACACCTCCCCGATCCGTCCACGAACGACCTCCGAACCTCCAACAACCTCCGAACTGTCGAATTCCGGTATCCGCCGACCGCTCCTGCACTTGTCTGTCCTCTTCACTCGCCTTGAGCAGGTATTCAAATTGGCTGTGACATATATGTGAATAGGGCTTCTTATAATGTCAGGCACTAAACCAAGATAAAAGAAATACATGAATTCCCGAGCTCCACAGAAATACAGTGATAGTTACGACATTAACAAGATTATAGCCTATCACTACATTTCAATGTATAACTGGTACAATAAAACATATAATACTTAATTTAATAATATGACAAAGTATTGCATGGTTGTACACACTAATTATCATAAAATATAATTATCAAGCAAGTAAAGTAACATTGTTTGCTCAGAAGCCTCACTGTTAGTGAGAAAAATTTACTTTTGTATTCGTGACCACCACAGATGTCGCCTTACTTATACAACTGAGTCAAAGCAGACAGCAGGGCCTGTAGTGTTGAGCAGTGTTCCTAAGCAGGTATAAAAATAACAGAAATAAAGCAAATAAGTTTTTTACACCTTCAGCCACCTATATTGGAATCAAGTATGAAATAAGAACATCTGATGAACTATTGGTAAAGCCACGAATATTGGTGAATATTAGTATCAAAAGCGGTAGGTTGGCAACTCTGCCTCATACCGTTTCTCTTGCAGAAATGGTTGGACAGGAAGTGTACCTGCGTGTGTGGATACTCACAATATCCTCACACACCGGGTATTACATGGTTAGACCAATACAGATCCTGTTTAGTCTTTAAATATATGAAAAGTGAAAGAAGCTTGAATCTTTACAGAAATTATAATCACATCTATACGAATAGAAAATATCATATTTTGGAAGTGAGAAATGTTAACCGGAGGAGAGCAACCATTTGGGAGGGTTGGAAATGTATTTCATCTCGTTCATTGCTCACTAAATTACTCTTTTTCCTATCAACACAAAGAGAAAAGGAGCCTCTTTCCAATCAAATATAGCGGCCGCTGTTAAGTTCCCCGCTTGCATATTTTGACATTTTTTACAGAGGTGCCGGAGTGGCACTCCAGTGAGATCCGGCAGCACTGCACCCCTGGTTGAGGGGTAATAACTGTCCCTGAACCTGGTGGTGTGGGTCCTGAGGCTCCTGTACCTCCTTCCTGATGGTCGAGGGGTAATAACTGTCCCTGAACCTGGTGGTGTGGATGTGTTCTAGGACTACGAGAGGTTATGTAGGATGTGTTCTGGTGTCCATGAGAGGCTGTGCAAGATGTGTTCTCGGTCCATCAGAGGTTGTGTAGGATGTGTTCTGGGACCATGAGAGGTTCTGTAGGATGTGTTCTAGGTCCATGAGAGGTTGTGTGGGATGTGTTCTGGATCCATGACAGATTGTGTAGGATGTGTTCTAGGTCCATGAGAGGTTGTGTAGGATGTGTTCTGGGGTCCATGAGAGGTTGTGTAGGATGTGTTCTGGATCCATGAGAGATTGTGTAGGATGTGTTCTGGGTCCATGAGAGGTTGTGTAGGATGTGTTCTGGGGTCCATGAGAGGTTGTGTAGGATGTGTTCTGGATCCATGAGAGATTGTGTAGGGTGTGTTCTAGGTCCATGAGAGGTTGTGTAGGATGTGTTCTGGGGTCCATGAGAGGTTGTGTAGGATGTGTTCTGGATCCATGAGAGATTGTGTAGGATGTGTTCTAGGTCCATGAGAGGTTGTGTCGGATGTGTTCTGGGACTATGAGAGGTTGTGTAGGTTGTGTTCTGGGGTCCATGAGAGGTTGTGTAGGATGTGTTCTGGATCCATGAGAGATTGTGTAGGATGTGTTCTAGGTCCATGAGAGGTTGTGTCGGATGTGTTCTAGGTCCATGAGCGGTTGTGTAGGTTGTGTTCTAGGTCCATGAGAGGTTGTGTAGGATGTGTTCTGGGTCCATGAGCGGTTGTGTAGGATGTGTTCTAGGTCCATGAGAGGTTGTGTAGGATGTGTTCTGGGGTCCATGAGAGGTTGTGTAGGATGTGTTCTGGATCCATGAGAGATTGTGTAGGATGTGTTCTAGGTCCATGAGAGGTTGTGTAGGATGTGTTCTGGGGTCCATGAGAGGTTGTGTAGGATGTGTTCTGGATCCATGAGAGATTGTGTAGGATGTGTTCTAGGTCCATGAGAGGTTGTGTCGGATGTGTTCTGGGACCATGAGAGGTTGTGTAGGTTGTGTTCTGGGGTCCATGAGAGGTTGTGTAGGATGTGTTCTGGATCCATGAGAGATTGTGTAGGATGTGTTCTAGGTCCATGAGAGGTTGCGTAGGATGTGTTCTGGGTCCATGAGAGGTTGTGTAGGATGTGTTCTGGGGTCCATGAGAGGTTGTGTAGGATGTGTTCTGGATCCATGAGAGATTGTCTAGGATGTGTTCTAGGTCCATGAGAGGTTGTGTAGGATGTGTTCTGGGGTCCATGAGAGGTTGTGTAGGATGTGTTCTGGATCCATGAGAGATTGTGTGGGATGTGTTCTAGGTCCATGAGAGGTTGTGTCGGATGTGTTCTAGGTCCATGAGCGGTTGTGTAGGTTGTGTTCTAGGTCCATGAGAGGTTGTGTAGGATGTGTTCTGGGTCCATGAGAGGTTGTGTAGGATGTGTTCTGGGTCCATGAGAGGTTGTGTAGGATGTGTTCTGGATCCATGAGAGGTTGCGTAGGATGTGTTCTGGGGTCCATGAGAGGTTGTGTAGGATGTGTTCTGGATCCATGAGAGATTGTGTAGGATGTGTTCTAGGTCCATGAGAGGTTGTGTCGGATGTGTTCTAGGTCCATGAGCGGTTGTGTAGGTTGTGTTCTAGGTCCATGAGAGGTTGTGTAGGATGTGTTCTGGGTCCATGAGAGGTTGTGTAGGATGTGTTCTGGGGTCCATGAGAGGTTGTGTAGGATGTGTTCTGGATCCATGAGAGATTGTGTAGGATGTGTTCTAGGTCCATGAGAGGTTGTGTAGGATGTGTTCTGGGGTCCATGAGAGGTTGTGTAGGATGTGTTCTGGATCCATGAGAGATTGTGTAGGATGTGTTCTAGGTCCATGAGAGGTTGTGTCGGATGTGTTCTGGGACTATGAGAGGTTGTGTAGGTTGTGTTCTGGGGTCCATGAGAGGTTGTGTAGGATGTGTTCTGGATCCATGAGAGATTGTGTAGGATGTGTTCTAGGTCCATGAGAGGTTGTGTCGGATGTGTTCTAGGTCCATGAGCGGTTGTGTAGGTTGTGTTCTAGGTCCATGAGAGGTTGTGTAGGATGTGTTCTGGGTCCATGAGAGGTTGTGTAGGATGTGTTCTGGATCCATGAGAGGTTGTGTAGGATGTGTTCTGGATCCATGAGAGATTGTGTAGGATGTGTTCTAGGTCCATGAGCGGTTGTGTAGGTTGTGTTCTGGGGTCCATGAGAGGTTGTGTAGGATGTGTTCTAGGTCCATGAGAGGTTGTGTAGGATGTGTTCTGGGGTCCATGAGAGGTTGTGTCGGATGTGTTCCAGGTCCATGAGCGGTTGTGTAGGTTGTGTTCTAGGTCCATGAGAGGTTGTGTAGGATGTGTTCTGGGTCCATGAGAGGTTGTGTAGGATGTGTTCTGGGTCCATGAGAGGTTGTGTAGGATGTGTTCTGGATCCATGAGAGATTGTGTTGGATGTGTTCTAGGTCCATGAGAGGTTGTGTAGGATGTGTTCTGGGGTCCATGAGAGGTTGTGTAGGATGTGTTCTGGATCCATGAGAGATTGTGTAGGATGTGTTCTAGGTACATGAGAGGTTGTGTCGGATGTGTTCTGGGACTATGAGAGGTTGTGTAGGTTGTGTTCTGGGGTCCATGAGAGGTTGTGTAGGATGTGTTCTGGATCCATGAGAGATTGTGTAGGATGTGTTCTAGGTCCATGAGAGGTTGTGTCGGATGTGTTCTAGGTCCATGAGCGGTTGTGTAGGTTGTGTTCTAGGTCCATGAGAGGTTGTGTAGGATGTGTTCTGGGTCCATGAGAGGTTGTGTAGGATGTGTTCTGGGTCCATGAGAGGTTGTGTAGGATGTGTTCTGGATCCATGAGAGGTTGCGTAGGATGTGTTCTAGGTCCATGAGAGGTTGCACAGGATGTGTTCTGGGTCCATGAGAGGCTGTGCAAGATGTGTTCTAGGTCCATGAGAGGTTGTGTAGGATGTGTTCTGGGGTCCATGAGAGGTTGTGTAGGATGTGTTCTGGATCCATGAGAGATCGTGTAGGATGTGTTCTAGGTCCATGAGAGGTTGTGTCGGATGTGTTCTAGGTCCATGAGCGGTTGTGTAGGTTGTGTTCTAGGTCCATGAGAGGTTGTGTAGGATGTGTTCTGGGTCCATGAGAGGTTGTGTAGGATGTGTTCTGGATCCATGAGAGATTGCGTTGGATGTGTTCTAGGTCCATGAGAGGTTGTGTAGGATGTGTTCTGGGGTCCATGAGAGGTTGTGTAGGATGTGTTCTGGATCCATGAGAGATTGTGTAGGATGTGTTCTAGGTCCATGAGAGGTTGTGTCGGATGTGTTCTGGGACTATGAGAGGTTGTGTAGGTTGTGTTCTGGGGTCCATGAGAGGTTGTGTAGGATGTGTTCTGGATCCATGAGAGATTGTGTAGGATGTGTTCTAGGTCCATGAGAGGTTGTGTCGGATGTGTTCTAGGTCCATGAGCGGTTGTGTAGGTTGTGTTCTAGGTCCATGAGAGGTTGTGTAGGATGTGTTCTGGGTCCATGAGAGGTTGTGTAGGATGTGTTCTGGGTCCATGAGAGGTTGTGTAGGATGTGTTCTGGATCCATGAGAGGTTGCGTAGGATGTGTTCTAGGTCCATGAGAGGTTGCACAGGATGTGTTCTGGGTCCATGAGAGGCTGTGCAAGATGTGTTCTAGGTCCATGAGAGGTTGTGTAGGATGTGTTCTGGGGTCCATGAGAGGTTGTGTAGGATGTGTTCTGGATCCATGAGAGATGGTGTAGGATGTGTTCAAGGTCCATGAGAGGTTGTGTCGGATATGTTCTGGGACTATGAGAGGTTGTGTAGGTTGTGTTCTAGGTCCATGAGAGGTTGTGTAGGATGTGTTCTGGGGTCCATGAGAGGTTGTGTAGGATGTGTTCTGGATCCATGAGAGATTGTGTAGGATGTGTTCTAGGTCCATGAGAGGTTGTGTCGGATGTGTTCTAGGTCCATGAGCGGTTGTGTAGGTTGTGTTCTAGGTCCATGAGAGGTTGTGTAGGATGTGTTCTGGATCCATGGGAGATTGTGTAGGATGTGTTCTAGGTCCATGAGAGGTTGTGTCGGATGTGTTCTAGGTCCATGAGCGGTTGTGTAGGTTGTGTTCTAGGTCCATGAGAGGTTGTGTAGGATGTGTTCTGGGTCCATGAGACGTTGTGTAGGATGTGTTCTGGGTCCATGAGAGGTTGTGTAGGATGTGTTCTGGATCCATGAGAGGTTGCGTAGGATGTGTTCTAGGTCCATGAGAGGTTGCACAGGATGTGTTCTGGGTCCATGAGAGGCTGTGCAAGATGTGTTCTAGGTCCATGACAGGTTGTGTAGGATGTGTTCTGGGGTCCATGAGAGGTTGTGTAGGATGTGTTCTGGATCCATGAGAGATGGTGTAGGATGTGTTCTAGGTCCATGAGAGGTTGTGTCTGATGTGTTCTGGGACTATGAGAGGTTGTGTAGGTTGTGTTCTAGGTCCATGAGAGGTTGTGTAGGATGTGTTCTGGGGTCCATGAGAGGTTGTGTAGGATGTGTTCTGGATCCATGAGAGATTGTGTAGGATGTGTTCTAGGTCCATGAGAGGTTGTGTCGGATGTGTTCTAGGTCCATGAGCGGTTGTGTAGGATGTGTTCTAGGTCCATGAGAGGTTGTGTAGGATGTGTTCTGGATCCATGAGAGATTGTGTAGGATGTGTTCTAGGTGCACGAGAGGTTGTGTAGGATGTGTTCTAGGTCTATGAGAGGTTGTGTAGGATGTGTTCTAGGTCCATGTGAGGTTGTGTAGGATGTGTTTTGGGTCCATGAGAGGTTGTGTAGGATGTGTTCTAGGTCCAGGAAAGGTTGTGTAGGATGTGTTCTAGGTGAACGAGAGGTTGTGTAGGATGTGTTCTGGATCCATGAGAGATTGTGTAGGATGTGTTCTAGGTCCATGAGAGGTTGTGTAGGATCTGTTCTAGGTCCATGAGAGGTTGTGTAGGATGTGTTCTGGGTCCATGAGAGGTTGTGTAGTATGTGTTCTGGGGTCTATGTGAGGTTGCGTAGGATGTGTTCTGGGTCCATGAGAGGTTGTGTAGGATGTGTTCTGGGGTCCATGAGAGGTTGTGTAGGATGTGTTCTGGATCCATGAGAGATTGTCTAGGATGTGTTCTAGGTCCATGAGAGGTTGTGTAGGATGTGTTCTGGGGTCCATGAGAGGTTGTGTAGGATGTGTTCTGGATCCATGAGAGATTGTGTGGGATGTGTTCTAGGTCCATGAGAGGTTGTGTCGGATGTGTTCTAGGTCCATGAGCGGTTGTGTAGGTTGTGTTCTAGGTCCATGAGAGGTTGTGTAGGATGTGTTCTGGGTCCATGAGAGGTTGTGTAGGATGTGTTCTGGGTCCATGAGAGGTTGTGTAGGATGTGTTCTGGATCCATGAGAGGTTGCGTAGGATGTGTTCTGGGGTCCATGAGAGGTTGTGTAGGATGTGTTCTGGATCCATGAGAGATTGTGTAGGATGTGTTCTAGGTCCATGAGAGGTTGTGTCGGATGTGTTCTAGGTCCATGAGCGGTTGTGTAGGTTGTGTTCTAGGTCCATGAGAGGTTGTGTAGGATGTGTTCTGGGTCCATGAGAGGTTGTGTAGGATGTGTTCTGGGGTCCATGAGAGGTTGTGTAGGATGTGTTCTGGATCCATGAGAGATTGTGTAGGATGTGTTCTAGGTCCATGAGAGGTTGTGTAGGATGTGTTCTGGGGTCCATGAGAGGTTGTGTAGGATGTGTTCTGGATCCATGAGAGATTGTGTAGGATGTGTTCTAGGTCCATGAGAGGTTGTGTCGGATGTGTTCTGGGACTATGAGAGGTTGTGTAGGTTGTGTTCTGGGGTCCATGAGAGGTTGTGTAGGATGTGTTCTGGATCCATGAGAGATTGTGTAGGATGTGTTCTAGGTCCATGAGAAGTTGTGTCGGATGTGTTCTAGGTCCATGAGCGGTTGTGTAGGTTGTGTTCTAGGTCCATGAGAGGTTGTGTAGGATGTGTTCTGGGTCCATGAGAGGTTGTGTAGGATGTGTTCTGGATCCATGAGAGGTTGTGTAGGATGTGTTCTGGATCCATGAGAGATTGTGTAGGATGTGTTCTAGGTCCATGAGCGGTTGTGTAGGTTGTGTTCTGGGGTCCATGAGAGGTTGTGTAGGATGTGTTCTAGGTCCATGAGAGGTTGTGTAGGATGTGTTCTGGGGTCCATGAGAGGTTGTGTCGGATGTGTTCTAGGTCCATGAGCGGTTGTGTAGGTTGTGTTCTAGGTCCATGAGAGGTTGTGTAGGATGTGTTCTGGGTCCATGAGAGGTTGTGTAGGATGTGTTCTGGGTCCATGAGAGGTTGTGTAGGATGTGTTCTGGATCCATGAGAGATTGTGTTGGATGTGTTCTAGGTCCATGAGAGGTTGTGTAGGATGTGTTCTGGGGTCCATGAGAGGTTGTGTAGGATGTGTTCTGGATCCATGAGAGATTGTGTAGGATGTGTTCTAGGTCCATGAGAGGTTGTGTCGGATGTGTTCTAGGTCCATGAGCGGTTGTGTAGGTTGTGTTCTAGGTCCATGAGAGGTTGTGTAGGATGTGTTCTGGGTCCATGAGAGGTTGTGTAGGATGTGTTCTGGGTCCATGAGAGGTTGTGTAGGATGTGTTCTGGATCCATGAGAGGTTGCGTAGGATGTGTTCTAGGTCCATGAGAGGTTGCACAGGATGTGTTCTGGGTCCATGAGAGGCTGTGCAAGATGTGTTCTAGGTCCATGAGAGGTTGTGTAGGATGTGTTCTGGGGTCCATGAGAGGTTGTGTAGGATGTGTTCTGGATCCATGAGAGATCGTGTAGGATGTGTTCTAGGTCCATGAGAGGTTGTGTCGGATGTGTTCTAGGTCCATGAGCGGTTGTGTAGGTTGTGTTCTAGGTCCATGAGAGGTTGTGTAGGATGTGTTCTGGGTCCATGAGAGGTTGTGTAGGATGTGTTCTGGATCCATGAGAGATTGCGTTGGATGTGTTCTAGGTCCATGAGAGGTTGTGTAGGATGTGTTCTGGGGTCCATGAGAGGTTGTGTAGGATGTGTTCTGGATCCATGAGAGATTGTGTAGGATGTGTTCTAGGTCCATGAGAGGTTGTGTCGGATGTGTTCTGGGACTATGAGAGGTTGTGTAGGTTGTGTTCTGGGGTCCATGAGAGGTTGTGTAGGATGTGTTCTGAATCCATGAGAGATTGTGTAGGATGTGTTCTAGGTCCATGAGAGGTTGTGTCGGATGTGTTCTAGGTCCATGAGCGGTTGTGTAGGTTGTGTTCTAGGTCCATGAGAGGTTGTGTAGGATGTGTTCTGGGTCCATGAGAGGTTGTGTACGATGTGTTCTGGGTCCATGAGAGGTTGTGTAGGATGTGTTCTGGATCCATGAGAGGTTGCGTAGGATGTGTTCTAGGTCCATGAGAGGTTGCACAGGATGTGTTCTGGGTCCATGAGAGGCTGTGCAAGATGTGTTCTAGGTCCATGAGAGGTTGTGTAGGATGTGTTCTGGGGTCCATGAGAGGTTGTGTAGGATGTGTTCTGGATCCATGAGAGATGGTGTAGGATGTGTTCAAGGTCCATGAGAGGTTGTGTCGGATATGTTCTGGGACTATGAGAGGTTGTGTAGGTTGTGTTCTAGGTCCATGAGAGGTTGTGTAGGATGTGTTCTGGGGTCCATGAGAGGTTGTGTAGGATGTGTTCTGGATCCATGAGAGATTGTGTAGGATGTGTTCTAGGTCCATGAGAGGTTGTGTCGGATGTGTTCTAGGTCCATGAGCGGTTGTGTAGGTTGTGTTCTAGGTCCATGAGAGGTTGTGTAGGATGTGTTCTGGGGTCCATGAGAGGTTGTGTAGGATGTGTTCTGGATCCATGAGAGATCGTGTAGGATGTGTTCTAGGTCCATGAGAGGTTGTGTCGGATGTGTTCTAGGTCCATGAGCGGTTGTGTAGGTTGTGTTCTAGGTCCATGAGAGGTTGTGTAGGATGTGTTCTGGGTCCATGAGAGGTTGTGTAGGATGTGTTCTGGATCCATGAGAGATTGCGTTGGATGTGTTCTAGGTCCATGAGAGGTTGTGTAGGATGTGTTCTGGGGTCCATGAGAGGTTGTGTAGGATGTGTTCTGGATCCATGAGAGATTGTGTAGGATGTGTTCTAGGTCCATGAGAGGTTGTGTCGGATGTGTTCTGGGACTATGAGAGGTTGTGTAGGTTGTGTTCTGGGGTCCATGAGAGGTTGTGTAGGATGTGTTCTGGATCCATGAGAGATTGTGTAGGATGTGTTCTAGGTCCATGAGAGGTTGTGTCGGATGTGTTCTAGGTCCATGAGCGGTTGTGTAGGTTGTGTTCTAGGTCCATGAGAGGTTGTGTAGGATGTGTTCTGGGTCCATGAGAGGTTGTGTAGGATGTGTTCTGGGTCCATGAGAGGTTGTGTAGGATGTGTTCTGGATCCATGAGAGGTTGCGTAGGATGTGTTCTAGGTCCATGAGAGGTTGCACAGGATGTGTTCTGGGTCCATGAGAGGCTGTGCAAGATGTGTTCTAGGTCCATGAGAGGTTGTGTAGGATGTGTTCTGGGGTCCATGAGAGGTTGTGTAGGATGTGTTCTGGATCCATGAGAGATGGTGTAGGATGTGTTCAAGGTCCATGAGAGGTTGTGTCGGATATGTTCTGGGACTATGAGAGGTTGTGTAGGTTGTGTTCTAGGTCCATGAGAGGTTGTGTAGGATGTGTTCTGGGGTCCATGAGAGGTTGTGTAGGATGTGTTCTGGATCCATGAGAGATTGTGTAGGATGTGTTCTAGGTCCATGAGAGGTTGTGTCGGATGTGTTCTAGGTCCATGAGCGGTTGTGTAGGTTGTGTTCTAGGTCCATGAGAGGTTGTGTAGGATGTGTTCTGGATCCATGGGAGATTGTGTAGGATGTGTTCTAGGTCCATGAGAGGTTGTGTCGGATGTGTTCTAGGTCCATGAGCGGTTGTGTAGGTTGTGTTCTAGGTCCATGAGAGGTTGTGTAGGATGTGTTCTGGGTCCATGAGACGTTGTGTAGGATGTGTTCTGGGTCCATGAGAGGTTGTGTAGGATGTGTTCTGGATCCATGAGAGGTTGCGTAGGATGTGTTCTAGGTCCATGAGAGGTTGCACAGGATGTGTTCTGGGTCCATGAGAGGCTGTGCAAGATGTGTTCTAGGTCCATGACAGGTTGTGTAGGATGTGTTCTGGGGTCCATGAGAGGTTGTGTAGGATGTGTTCTGGATCCATGAGAGATGGTGTAGGATGTGTTCTAGGTCCATGAGAGGTTGTGTCTGATGTGTTCTGGGACTATGAGAGGTTGTGTAGGTTGTGTTCTAGGTCCATGAGAGGTTGTGTAGGATGTGTTCTGGGGTCCATGAGAGGTTGTGTAGGATGTGTTCTGGATCCATGAGAGATTGTGTAGGATGTGTTCTAGGTCCATGAGAGGTTGTGTCGGATGTGTTCTAGGTCCATGAGCGGTTGTGTAGGATGTGTTCTAGGTCCATGAGAGGTTGTGTAGGATGTGTTCTGGATCCATGAGAGATTGTGTAGGATGTGTTCTAGGTGCACGAGAGGTTGTGTAGGATGTGTTCTAGGTCTATGAGAGGTTGTGTAGGATGTGTTCTAGGTCCATGTGAGGTTGTGTAGGATGTGTTTTGGGTCCATGAGAGGTTGTGTAGGATGTGTTCTAGGTCCAGGAAAGGTTGTGTAGGATGTGTTCTAGGTGAACGAGAGGTTGTGTAGGATGTGTTCTGGATCCATGAGAGATTGTGTAGGATGTGTTCTAGGTCCATGAGAGGTTGTGTAGGATCTGTTCTAGGTCCATGAGAGGTTGTGTAGGATGTGTTCTGGGTCCATGAGAGGTTGTGTAGTATGTGTTCTGGGGTCTATGTGAGGTTGCGTAGGATGTGTTCTGGGTCCATGAGAGGTTGTGTAGGATGTGTTCTGGGGTCCATGAGAGGTTGTGTAGGATGTGTTCTGGATCCATGAGAGATTGTCTAGGATGTGTTCTAGGTCCATGAGAGGTTGTGTAGGATGTGTTCTGGGGTCCATGAGAGGTTGTGTAGGATGTGTTCTGGATCCATGAGAGATTGTGTGGGATGTGTTCTAGGTCCATGAGAGGTTGTGTCGGATGTGTTCTAGGTCCATGAGCGGTTGTGTAGGTTGTGTTCTAGGTCCATGAGAGGTTGTGTAGGATGTGTTCTGGGTCCATGAGAGGTTGTGTAGGATGTGTTCTGGGTCCATGAGAGGTTGTGTAGGATGTGTTCTGGATCCATGAGAGGTTGCGTAGGATGTGTTCTGGGGTCCATGAGAGGTTGTGTAGGATGTGTTCTGGATCCATGAGAGATTGTGTAGGATGTGTTCTAGGTCCATGAGAGGTTGTGTCGGATGTGTTCTAGGTCCATGAGCGGTTGTGTAGGTTGTGTTCTAGGTCCATGAGAGGTTGTGTAGGATGTGTTCTGGGTCCATGAGAGGTTGTGTAGGATGTGTTCTGGGGTCCATGAGAGGTTGTGTAGGATGTGTTCTGGATCCATGAGAGATTGTGTAGGATGTGTTCTAGGTCCATGAGAGGTTGTGTAGGATGTGTTCTGGGGTCCATGAGAGGTTGTGTAGGATGTGTTCTGGATCCATGAGAGATTGTGTAGGATGTGTTCTAGGTCCATGAGAGGTTGTGTCGGATGTGTTCTGGGACTATGAGAGGTTGTGTAGGTTGTGTTCTGGGGTCCATGAGAGGTTGTGTAGGATGTGTTCTGGATCCATGAGAGATTGTGTAGGATGTGTTCTAGGTCCATGAGAAGTTGTGTCGGATGTGTTCTAGGTCCATGAGCGGTTGTGTAGGTTGTGTTCTAGGTCCATGAGAGGTTGTGTAGGATGTGTTCTGGGTCCATGAGAGGTTGTGTAGGATGTGTTCTGGATCCATGAGAGGTTGTGTAGGATGTGTTCTGGATCCATGAGAGATTGTGTAGGATGTGTTCTAGGTCCATGAGCGGTTGTGTAGGTTGTGTTCTGGGGTCCATGAGAGGTTGTGTAGGATGTGTTCTAGGTCCATGAGAGGTTGTGTAGGATGTGTTCTGGGGTCCATGAGAGGTTGTGTCGGATGTGTTCTAGGTCCATGAGCGGTTGTGTAGGTTGTGTTCTAGGTCCATGAGAGGTTGTGTAGGATGTGTTCTGGGTCCATGAGAGGTTGTGTAGGATGTGTTCTGGGTCCATGAGAGGTTGTGTAGGATGTGTTCTGGATCCATGAGAGATTGTGTTGGATGTGTTCTAGGTCCATGAGAGGTTGTGTAGGATGTGTTCTGGGGTCCATGAGAGGTTGTGTAGGATGTGTTCTGGATCCATGAGAGATTGTGTAGGATGTGTTCTAGGTCCATGAGAGGTTGTGTCGGATGTGTTCTAGGTCCATGAGCGGTTGTGTAGGTTGTGTTCTAGGTCCATGAGAGGTTGTGTAGGATGTGTTCTGGGTCCATGAGAGGTTGTGTAGGATGTGTTCTGGGTCCATGAGAGGTTGTGTAGGATGTGTTCTGGATCCATGAGAGGTTGCGTAGGATGTGTTCTAGGTCCATGAGAGGTTGCACAGGATGTGTTCTGGGTCCATGAGAGGCTGTGCAAGATGTGTTCTAGGTCCATGAGAGGTTGTGTAGGATGTGTTCTGGGGTCCATGAGAGGTTGTGTAGGATGTGTTCTGGATCCATGAGAGATCGTGTAGGATGTGTTCTAGGTCCATGAGAGGTTGTGTCGGATGTGTTCTAGGTCCATGAGCGGTTGTGTAGGTTGTGTTCTAGGTCCATGAGAGGTTGTGTAGGATGTGTTCTGGGTCCATGAGAGGTTGTGTAGGATGTGTTCTGGATCCATGAGAGATTGCGTTGGATGTGTTCTAGGTCCATGAGAGGTTGTGTAGGATGTGTTCTGGGGTCCATGAGAGGTTGTGTAGGATGTGTTCTGGATCCATGAGAGATTGTGTAGGATGTGTTCTAGGTCCATGAGAGGTTGTGTCGGATGTGTTCTGGGACTATGAGAGGTTGTGTAGGTTGTGTTCTGGGGTCCATGAGAGGTTGTGTAGGATGTGTTCTGAATCCATGAGAGATTGTGTAGGATGTGTTCTAGGTCCATGAGAGGTTGTGTCGGATGTGTTCTAGGTCCATGAGCGGTTGTGTAGGTTGTGTTCTAGGTCCATGAGAGGTTGTGTAGGATGTGTTCTGGGTCCATGAGAGGTTGTGTACGATGTGTTCTGGGTCCATGAGAGGTTGTGTAGGATGTGTTCTGGATCCATGAGAGGTTGCGTAGGATGTGTTCTAGGTCCATGAGAGGTTGCACAGGATGTGTTCTGGGTCCATGAGAGGCTGTGCAAGATGTGTTCTAGGTCCATGAGAGGTTGTGTAGGATGTGTTCTGGGGTCCATGAGAGGTTGTGTAGGATGTGTTCTGGATCCATGAGAGATGGTGTAGGATGTGTTCAAGGTCCATGAGAGGTTGTGTCGGATATGTTCTGGGACTATGAGAGGTTGTGTAGGTTGTGTTCTAGGTCCATGAGAGGTTGTGTAGGATGTGTTCTGGGGTCCATGAGAGGTTGTGTAGGATGTGTTCTGGATCCATGAGAGATTGTGTAGGATGTGTTCTAGGTCCATGAGAGGTTGTGTCGGATGTGTTCTAGGTCCATGAGCGGTTGTGTAGGTTGTGTTCTAGGTCCATGAGAGGTTGTGTAGGATGTGTTCTGGATCCATGGGAGATTGTGTAGGATGTGTTCTAGGTCCATGAGAGGTTGTGTCGGATGTGTTCTAGGTCCATGAGCGGTTGTGTAGGTTGTGTTCTAGGTCCATGAGAGGTTGTGTAGGATGTGTTCTGGGTCCATGAGACGTTGTGTAGGATGTGTTCTGGGTCCATGAGAGGTTGTGTAGGATGTGTTCTGGATCCATGAGAGGTTGCGTAGGATGTGTTCTAGGTCCATGAGAGGTTGCACAGGATGTGTTCTGGGTCCATGAGAGGCTGTGCAAGATGTGTTCTAGGTCCATGACAGGTTGTGTAGGATGTGTTCTGGGGTCCATGAGAGGTTGTGTAGGATGTGTTCTGGATCCATGAGAGATGGTGTAGGATGTGTTCTAGGTCCATGAGAGGTTGTGTCTGATGTGTTCTGGGACTATGAGAGGTTGTGTAGGTTGTGTTCTAGGTCCATGAGAGGTTGTGTAGGATGTGTTCTGGGGTCCATGAGAGGTTGTGTAGGATGTGTTCTGGATCCATGAGAGATTGTGTAGGATGTGTTCTAGGTCCATGAGAGGTTGTGTCGGATGTGTTCTAGGTCCATGAGCGGTTGTGTAGGATGTGTTCTAGGTCCATGAGAGGTTGTGTAGGATGTGTTCTGGATCCATGAGAGATTGTGTAGGATGTGTTCTAGGTGCACGAGAGGTTGTGTAGGATGTGTTCTAGGTCTATGAGAGGTTGTGTAGGATGTGTTCTAGGTCCATGTGAGGTTGTGTAGGATGTGTTTTGGGTCCATGAGAGGTTGTGTAGGATGTGTTCTAGGTCCAGGAAAGGTTGTGTAGGATGTGTTCTAGGTGAACGAGAGGTTGTGTAGGATGTGTTCTGGATCCATGAGAGATTGTGTAGGATGTGTTCTAGGTCCATGAGAGGTTGTGTAGGATCTGTTCTAGGTCCATGAGAGGTTGTGTAGGATGTGTTCTGGGTCCATGAGAGGTTGTGTAGGATGTGTTCTGGGGTCTATGTGAGGTTGTGTAGGATGTGTTCTAGGTCCATGAGAGGTTGTGTAGGATGTGTTCTAGGTGCACGAGAGGTTGTGTAGGATGTGTTCTAGGTCTATGAGAGGTTGTGTAGGATGTGTTCTAGGTCCATGAGAGGTTGTGTAGGATGTGTTCTAGGTCCATGAGAGGTTGTGTAGGAGGTGTTTTGGGTCCATGAGAGGTTGTGTAGGATGTGTTCTGGGGTCCATGTGAGGTTGTGTAGGATGTGTTCCAGGTCCATGACTACCAACTTTTAACCTACTTTAAGATCAATCTAACCCTTCTCTCCTTCTTAACCCTCTATTTTTCCATCATCATGTGTTCGTCTCAACATTTCTTGAATGCCCCTAATGTATCTGCCTTTAGCACCACCCATGACAGGGCGTTCCATGCACCCACTACTCTCTGCCTCTACCATCCCCTCTATACTTCCCTCCAATGGCCTGAAATTATGCCTCCTGGCATTTGCCATTTCTGCCTGGGAAGAAAACTCTGGCTATCCAGTTGATCTGTGCTTCTTATAGTCTTATACACTTCCATCAAGTCACCCCTCATCCTCCTTCGCTCCAAAGAGAAAAGCCTCAGCTGGCAAAACCTACCTTCACCAGACATGTCCTCTAGTTCAGGCAGCATCCTGGTAAATCTCCTCTGCACCTCACCTAAAGCTTCCACATCCTTCCTGTAATGAGGTGACTGGAACTGAACACAATACTCCCCAAGTGTAGTCTAACTAGGGTTTTGTTAGAGCTGCAACATTACCTCGCGCCTCTTGAACTCAATCCCCTACCTAATGAAGGTGAGCACAACATATGCCTTCTTAACCACCTTAACAACTTACGTGGTAACTTCAAGAGATCTATGGACCTGGATCCCAAGAACCCTCTGTTTCTCCACGCTGCTAAGAATATTGCTATTATCTTTGTAATCTGCCTTCAAATTCTAGGCCTTGGACCTGCTGTTGCTCAAGGCCTTGAGCTTCCTGTTGATAGAGGCTCCACGGCAACCAGCTCTGGCTCATCATCTGCTCTGACTGGAGACAATTCACAGCTGTGGCCCACATTCTTCCCCTCCCAGCTGCCTGCTCGCTGGCTTGGGCTGGAGACAATTCCTATCACTTGGCTGGTCTGAAGGAGACAGAAGAAAAAAAACTTTGAAAACAGCTGGCATTTTAAAACACTCAGTAAAAAACGATCTTGGCAGCCAGTGTCAGATGAACTTCCTGACCTTGTGACGCTCAGAATACCATTCAGTTTCGCCTCAGAGACTCAGAGAGGCGTGCAGAAGAATCCATGGCAATGGCACCAGTGACAAGAACACGATGTAGTCAAAGGTTTATTTTCATGATATTATAGAATAACATGACTCTAATAATGCCATCCCTGATACCGTAACAGGTCAGTGAGCAGCCCAGGGAGAGGGGACCATTTAATGCGGTGAGATGTGAGAAGCCCCAGTGCTACTCCCCTTTCAGACAGGTGATAAAGGCAGATTTATTACAGGCAATCAAATAATGGAGAGTGGGTCAAGAGAAACTGCTTTCAGCGGCAGGAGGGTCCATAACTGGAGGAAAGAGATTGAGGATAATTCTTAAATTGCCATAAATCTCTTCACTTTGGTTACTGAGATTCCAGTTCCTGGGTTTGGGCTCAGGCCTCTTGTTCAGTCTGGACTCAGCCTAGGCCTGGGTCAGAGGGGCAGTGAAGTAATTTCTTTTTAACATAGACAGTCGTGATTTAGAATTCACTGTCGCCTGGCCTGCTGAGTTCCTCCAGCATTTTGTGTGCATTATTTCAGATATTTCCCTGAAGGGTAAACGCCACAGGGGAGCTGGACTATAATGTGTGGTTAAAGGTGTAGTTGGGGGGTGGGGTGGAGATACATCTCTACCAAGGGAGGTGTAAGGTGCTCCTTCCCTCCACTAGTCTGCAGGTCACCCTTGGGCAAGGAATAGCACCTGCTTAGCACTCCCGATCAGGGTCACATCAAACCACGGAAGCAGGTGGTGGTTGGTTCTATGAACAGCCGGTGCATATCACAAGTCCTGGTTATACGACCACGGACGCCAGGCAGACAGTGTCTGAAGAGAATTCATAATGTCTAGGGTCACCCGTCTTGTAAAGACACTGCCCCAGAAGAGGTTTGCCATTGCCCACAGTGCCAAAGACCATGATTGCCCACATCATATGGCATGACACATAATGATGATGGTGAAAGGTGTAAGAAAGTAAAATATCCTTTAAACAGAGAGAGAGAGAGCGACATCACAGAATGTTACTGTACAGGGAGAGCTGGGGGGGGGGGTGGTCACAGAAAGCTAGCTGTGAGTAATGTAGATAACGACAACGACAAAGACAAATGAGATTCTACACACAAAATACTGGAGGAAATCAGCAAGTCAGTCAGCATCTATGGAAATGAATAAACAGTTGACATTTCCGGGACAAGGCCCTACATCAGGACTGGAAAGGGAAGGGGGAAGAAGCCAGAATAAATAAGGTGGGGAGAAGGGAAGGAGGACACACTGGAAGATTATGTGTGGAGCCAGGTGGGTGGGGGAGCGGGATGAAGTAAGAAGCTGGAAAGTGATAGGTGGAAAAGACCCAACTGTTAATGTCCTGGAGGGGCCACCATTGTCCAGAGTCTCAGCAGGACAGCCCACATAAATACTGTGGTACCAGAGCAGATTGGATGTTGAGGACTCAATGAAGACATCCCCATCTTAAGCCTCTTCCCTTCCTAATTCCCTTTCTCCCATGGTCCGCTCTCCTCTCCCATCAGATTCCTCCTTCTTCAGCCCTTTAACTCTTCCACCCCTCCCAGGGGTTCCCAACCTTTTACGTGCCATGGACCAGTACAATTAAGCAAGGGGTCTCAGAGTGAATGTAGCGAGGATGTTTCTCATGGTAGGGAGTCTAAGACCAGAGGACAGCCTCATAATAGCGAGGTGTCCTTTTAGAGATGAATAGGAAGATGAGAAGAAAGTTCTTTAGCCAGAGAGTGGTGAATCTGTGGTGTTTATTGCCACAGTCAGCTGTGAAGGCCGAGTATTTTTGTATATTTAAGGCAGAGGTTGGTCAGGGCATGAAGGGATAAAGGGAGAAGGCAGGAGATTGGCGCTGAGAGGGAAAATGGATCAGCCATGATGAAATGCAGAGCAGACTAATGGCCTAATTCTGCTCCCATATCTTGTGGCTTTATAATATTGGGAACCCCTGACCTAAACCCTTCCAGCTTCTAACTTTATCCATCTTCCCCCTTGCCTGGTCTCACCTATCACCTGCCAGCTTGTACTCCTTCCCTCCACGCTCCCACCACCTCCCAGTCTTATTCTGGCTTCTTCCCAGTTCCTTTCCAGTCCTGATGAGGGGGTCTGGGTTTGAAACATCGACTCTTTATTCCTCACCAGAGTTGCTGCCTGACCTGCTGAGTTCCTCCAGCACTTGGTGTGTGTGTTGTGGGTTGGAAGCTAAATATGCTTGACCCTGATGGACTGAGAGAGACACAACCTCCACCTACTGGCTGTTTATTAACTCGTAAACCAGTACAGGGAAAAAAAAGAATTGAATCTGCCTGATGGGTCCATTTCTTGCCAGATGTCTTGCTATTTCTTCTTTAATGATAGCTTTCAAGCATTTTCCCAACTACAGATGTTAAACTAACTGACCTGTAGTTACCTGCATTTGCCTACATTATTCTTTGAACAGTGGCGTGACATTCGCCATCTTCTGATCCACCAGAACCTGGAAGGGTCCAGAGAATTTTAGTAAATTATCACCAAAGCCTCCACTATAACTTCTGCCATCTCTTTCAGTACCCTGGGATGCATTCCATCAGGACCAGAGGACTTATGTATCTTCAGCCCCTCAAGTTTGCTCAGCACTACCTCTTTAATGATAGCTATTGTATCGAGGTCTTCACCTCCCATCACTTCCATAACATCTCTCTTTGGCATGTTACACATGTCCTTCACCGTGAAGACCAACACAAAATAGTCATTCAAAGCTTCTGCTAGTTCCTCGTTACCCAATATCAATTCCCACTTCTCATTCTCCCAGGAACCTACGTTCATTTTAGCCACACTCTTCCACTTTATATAATTATAAAAACTTTTACTATCCATTTTTATATTTTGTGATAGTTTATTTTCTTTCTTTATTCCCTTTCTTTATTACTTGCTTGATGGTTCTTTGTTGCTTTTTAAAGTTTTCCCAGTCTTCCAGTTTCCCACTACTCTTGGAGGCTTTCTGTTCACAAGCTTTTAGTTTGCCGCCTTCTTTAATTTCCATAGTTATCTCAGACTGGCTCTACCCAACCTTACTGTCCTTGCTTTTAACTGGAATATACTTTTATTGAGCACCGTGAAAAATCTCTTTGAAAGTCTTCCACTGCTCTTCAATAGTCCCACCATATAGCCTGTGTTCCCAGACTACACTACACTTGGTCATCCCATTATAGTCTCCATTGTTTAGACATAATACACTGGTTTTAGATCAAACTTTTGCACCCTCCATTTGTATGGGAAACTCAGTCATACTGTAATCACTCTTTCCAAGAGGATCCCTAACTACAAGATCACTAATTTTACCCTTCTCATTGCACAGGACCACAGTCCTCCTCAAGACTGTCTCGAGCAACTTGATTCACCCAATCTATGTGCAAGTTAGTCCCCCATGAGAACTGCTGTTCCATTCTTACATGCCTGAGATATTTCTGTTTATTGCCTGTGCCACTGTAATGTTATTATTCGGTGGCCAATCGACAACTCCCACCAGTGATTTTTAATACTAAGCCATTGTACCAATATTAACAATGCCCTCTCCCACCCCTTCAATGTTCCAACCTTATGCCCAGTAGGGACAACACACTCGGCTGTTCCAGAGGTAGCAGTACCGGGGGCAAGAATCACCCATGAGTCTAACAGTGAGGGGGGTGGGGTGCTCTTTGACATAGGAATGGAAGTGTACCTGACCTTGCACTCAACGTCAGTGAGACCAAAGAACTGATTACAGACCTCAAAGGGTATGACGAGGGATCACACGTCAATCCTCATAGAGGGATCAGAAGTGGAGAGGGTGAGCGATTTCAAGTTCCTGGGTGTCAACATCTCTAAGGATCTATCCTGGGCCCAATATATTGATGCAGTTACAAAGAAGGCACAACTTCGGCTATATATCATGAGGAGGCTGAGGTGATTTAGTATGTCTGCAAAGACACTGGAAAATCTCTACAGATGTACCATGGAGAGCATTCTAATGGGCTGCATGGCCATCTGATATGGAGGTGAGGTGGGCACTGCACAGGACCGAAAGGAGCTACAGAAAGTTGTGAACTCAGTCAGCTCCATCATGAGCACTCACCTCCCCAGCATCCAGGACATCTTCAAGGAGCGATGCCTCAAAAAGACGGCATCCATCATTAAGGACCCCCGTCGCCCAGAGCATGCCCTCTTCTCATTTCAACCGTCAGGGAGGAGGTACAGGAACCTGAAGACACAAACTCAACGATTCAGGAACAGCTCCTTCCCCTCAGCCATCAGGTTTCTGAATGGACAATGAAACCATGAACACGAGCTCACTACTTTTCTCCCCCTCTTTTTGCACTACTTAATTAATTTAACTATTATCTACATACTGCCATTGCCTTTTGGTGCCACAGTAAGAGCCTTAATTGAGTGCCAGTCTAGTTGGATTTTCTCAACCATTTATGCCCAGAAAGTGCTGGCCCTCCGCTTTTCAATACATAACTGCTGTGTTTGGCCTCCATATGTCACATTCCCTTTCGTAAGACCATAAGACAAAGGAGCAGAATTAGGTCATTCAGCCCATCGAGTCCACTCCACCATTTCATCATGGCTGATCTCGGATGCCATTCAACCCCATACACCTGCCCTCTCACTATATCCCCTGATTCCCTGACCAATCAGGAATCTATCAACTTCCGCTTTAAATATACCCACAGACTTGGCCTCCACCACAGTCTGTGGCAGCGCATTCCACAGATTCACACTTTGGCTAGAAAAAATTCCTCTTTACTTCTGATCTAAAAGGTTGCCTGTCAATTTTAATGCCATGCCCTGTACCTCTGTATACTTCTATTAGAGGAAACATCTTCTCCACATCCACCCTATCTAGTCCTTTCAACATTCAGTAGGTTTCAATGAGATCCCCACGCATTCTTCTAAATTCCAGTGAGCACAGGCCCAAAGCTGCCAAACACTCCTCATATGTTAACTCCTTCATTCCCAGACTCATCCTCATGAACCTCCTCTGGACTCTCTCCAGTGACAATATGTCCTTACTGAGATAAGGGGCCCAAAACTGTTGACAACACCCCAGCTGCAGCCTGACTAGTGTCTTATAAAGCTTCAGCATTACCTCCTTGTTTTTATATTTTGTTCCCCTTGAAATAAATGCCAACATTGCGTTTGCCTTCTTTACCTCACGCTCAACCTGTGAAGTAACATTCTGGGAGTATTGCACAACAACTCCCAAGTCCCTTGGCACCTCTGATTTTTTTTTTTTTTGCAAGTTCAAAAATTTGTTTTATTTAGCAAGCAGCCAAACCAATGACTAGAGATCAATACGCTTCACCTAGGTACCTGTTCTTCAGCTACGATTTCCTCTGTTTATGCCTCTTCTTCCTCCCTTTGAAATGTTTATACCTCTTCGGCTAATGATTTGTTGCCCTTGAGCTGCAATTCTCCCCATCTGTGAATAAAGCTGTACTCTTCACAAAGGTTTAGGTTGTGTGATGGCAGCATCAGCTGAACTAGGAGGATCCTGGCTAGTGGATGGAATATCGGCTTCGTCTGAAGGCTGGGCAGATTCTTCCTCCTGAGGTCTTTCAATTTCTAACACAACGGCTGAACTAAGCCCTTCTTGATCTGCTCCTTCTGTCACAATGGGGGTGCTGGGAACAGACCCAGATGCAAGACACAGACACTGGAGTATAAGGAACAGGACTTGACTAGAGTAGGGACGTGACACGATTCAGGCAAGGAGCAGGGACAAGAATGCAGAGTTGGGCTAGGGAAAGCGGGACTAGGACTAGGAACCATGGACTAGGCTTGGACTCCGAGCCCGAGACTGGACAAGGACCCAGAACCTGGGTCTTGCCTCGGGCTCGGACCCCGGAACCGGGCAAGGACATGACATGGCTTGAGGCTGGGGACTTGGGTCTTGAGCTTGGCTGCGGGATCCTCGAGGCTTGGGGTCCTGGGTCATCATCACCACCTCCAGATTCAACTGTGCTGGACAGATTGCTGGTGCATGTTGCAACCATAGGAACAGACTGGGAGGCATGCTCAGTTATATCTGTTTGTGGTCCCTCACTGAAAACAGTCACTGGTGCATGAACTTGCAGCGGTGTGCTCGGTACACTGCAGCCTCCAGATTCATCTTCGTGAACAGCAGCAAGGTAAATTGGTGTTTCATACATTGCTAAACCTCCTTGTGAGGCCAATTGCCCCAGATCAGACTGACTTCAACCAGTTTGATTCCTATCTTCGGGTGGTCCAAACCTAAATTGAGGTACTCCTGCAACCTGGGGAGAATGAATGGCTTCTGCAAACCCATCTGATCGGTGGGGCACAACAAGTACTGGGCACCATTCTGTCATCTTCATCAACAAAATGTCAGGGGGACGTCACGTGATGACGTGGGATTGAGACCTGTAAATCCAGCTCTCCTGTAAAAAAGCAGCAAAGTACTGTTTAAACAAAGAAGAGTTAATAAATAGTTTTTAAGAACTACTTATAAACTAGTCAAGACTATTTTACGATATGCCTCGTAAACAGCAACAGAGGAAAACTGCGGTTTTGAAGTCCCCGCGAGATGGGAAGGAAAAAGGGCCTATTACAGCGATGGAACCTCGGGCTCAGGTTGGATCTCCTTCGGAGGAGACACATTTTATCTCTGGCGTTGAAGAACAGGGGGCAATGGCGGCAGCAGCCGTCCCTGGGAAGACGAAGCGGGAATTGCGCATGCGTAAAGAAGTAGGCAAAACCACAACATGACCAAAATCCGCGATCAATTTTAATAAATTGTTTGAGATTTCAAGGCAAAGAAAGGAATCTACAGGTGGCTGCCCAAGCTGCCAAGAATAGAAAAGGGCCATTGAAGGGAACAAAATTTTTTTCTACCCTGACATAAGTTATGAAGAGAAGGAAGAAGTTCAACCCAGTGAAAAAAGTCCTATGCGATCATGGTTATCAATTTATACTGTGCTATCCTGCAACCTTGAAGATTTTTTTGCCTGGCGGAGAAAGAAGATTTTTTGATGATTACCGGAAAGCGGAGGAGTTTGTGCCAGAATCTTTGAATATTCACCAGACACAAGAAGAAATCTAGGGGAGTGAGATGGATTAAAGATGAAGGCTGGGACAGGGAATACACTTGGTGGATTTTTAAAGGTGGAAAAATATATAAATGTATTATTAAATATGTGATAGAGGGGAAGAAATGTAAAAGTTTGAGGAATATTAGTTGGGAATAGTGACATTAAATTTCTTTTAATATATTTATAATTTTTTTTGTTACAGGGAGCTGGAAGAAATACTGACCAATCGCTACGGGATTCATGTGTGCAATCGTGGCGACAGCCATGACCCGCAAAATGGAGGGGGTTTTTTTCACTCACAACATTAGTAGGGGGGCATTTTGTTATTTTTCTTTTTATATCATATCTATCCTTTATTTCTTTTTGCCTGGATGATGGGGGGGGGGGGGAACACAGCAACATGGTGAAGTTTAAAGAGATTCCCCAAGAAACTATGAGAGTTGAGGTGTTAAGTAATGTTTTAGATTGGAGTAATTTGGTTAGGAATAATGACTAACTTATTGAATTTTTTGAGTTTTAAGGTTAATGGGCTTAACGGACCGGTGAAAAGAAACAGAATTTTAACACACATTAAGAAAATGAAGGTAGATATAGCCTTCTTGCAGGAAGCACACTCAACAGAAACAGAACATCAGAAATTAAAGAGAGACTGGGTGGGAAGTGTTGTTGCAGCTTCATTTAGTTCAAAAGTGAGGGGAGTAGCAATATTGATCAATAAAACGTTACCAATTAGAATACAAAATGTAATAACTGATTCTGCGGGGAGATATATGATTATACACTGCCAACTTTTTTCCAAATTATGGACCCTCATCAATATTTATGCACCAAATGAAAATGATGCAAAATTTATACAAGAAGCTTTTTTGAATTTAGCTGACGCACATGATAAAATATTAATAGGTGGAGACTAACTTTTACCTAGACCCAGTCTTAGATAGATCAACCAAGGCTGTTACAAAATCGAAAGTAGTAAAACTAACTTTATCATCGGTAAAAGATTTAAATTTGCTTGATATATGGAGAAAAATTAACCCCAAAGAAAGAGACTATTTGTTCTATTCTAACAGACATAAAACTTACTGAAGGATAGATCTTTTTCTATTATGAATGAATATTCAAGACAGAGTGAAAAATATGGAATATAAAGTGAGAATATTGTCAGATCGCTCTCCTTAGATCCCCTCCAGTTTGCCTACCAGCCCCGACTAAGAGTTGAGGATGCCATCTTCTACCTGCTGAACCGTGTCTACGCCCACCTGGACAAGTCAGTGAGCACTGTGAGGGTCATGTTTTTTGACTTCTCCAGTGCGTTCAACACCATCCGCCCTGCTCTGCTGGGGGAGAAGCTGACAGCGATGCAGGTGGATGCTTCCCTGGTGTCATGGATTCTTGATTACCTGACTGGCAGACCACAGTACGTGTGCTTGCAACACAGTGTGTCCGACAGAGTGATCAGCAGCACTGGGGCTCCACAGGGGACTGTCTTGTCTCCCTTTCTCTTCACCATTTACACCTCGGACTTCAACTACTGCACAGAGTCTTCTCATCTTCAGAAGTTTTCTGATTACTCTGCCATAGCTGGATGCATCAGCAAGGGAGGTGAGGCTGAGTACTGGGCTACTGTAGGAAACTTTGTCACATGGTGTCAGCAGAATTATCTGCAGCTTAATGTGAAAAAGACTACGGAGCTGGTGGTAGACCTGAGGAGAGCTAAGGTACCGGTGACCCCTGTTTCCATCCAGGGGGTCAGTGTGGACATGGTGGAGGATTAGAAATAGCTGGGGATACATATTGACAAATAAACTGGACTGGTCAAAGAACACTGTGGCTGTCTACAAGAAGGGTCAGAGCCGTCTCTATTTCCTGAGGAGACTGAGGTCCTTTAACGTCTGTCGGACGATGCTGAGGATGTTCTACAAGTCTGTGGTGGCCAGTGCTATCATGTTTGCTGTTGTGTGCTGGGGCAGCAGGCTGAGAGTAGCAGACACCAACAGAATCAACAAACTTATTCATAAGGCCAGTGATGTTGTGGGGATGGAAATGGACTCTCTGACGGTGGTGTCTGAAAAGAGGATGCTGTCTAAGTTGCATGCCATCTTGGTCAATGTCTCCCATCCACCACATAATGTACTGGGTGGGCACAGGAGTACATTCAGCCAGAGACTCATTCCACCGAGATGCAGCACAGAGCGTCATAGGAAGTCATTCCTGCCTGTGGCCATCAAACTTTTCAACTCCTCCCTTGGAGGGTCAGACATCCTGAGCCGATAGGCTGGTCCTGGACTTATTTCATAATTTACTGGCATAATTTACAGAGTACTATTTAACTATTTATGGTTCTATTACTATTTATTATTTATGGTGCAACTGTAACAAAAACCAAGTTCCCCCTGGGATCAATAAAGTATGACTATGGCTTTATTAATGACAATAATAATGACGGAAAAGGAAGAAGCAACTTATAGATGGAGATTTAATTCAATATTATTAAAATGTCAAGATTTTTGTGATTTTATGAAAAAACAGATCCAATTTTTTTTTTGGATACAAACTGTCATTCAGTTGATGATAAATTTGTATTATGGGATGCGACGAAAGCATATTTGAGGGGTCAGATAATAAGTTATACGTCTAAAATTAAGAAGGAATATATGGTAAAATTAGATCAATTGGAAAAAGAGATTACAAAATTAGAAAAAGAATCTCAAAGACATATGATAGAAGAAAATCCAAGACAACTTGTCAATAAGAAGTTACAATATAATACACGCTTCAGGCACATCGAACAGAAAAAGAAATCATGAGAACTAAGCAAAGGTATTATGAGTTAGGTGAGAGATCACACAGAATTCTTGCTTGGCAGTTGAAAACAGAACAGGCTTCCAAAACGATAAATGCAATTAGAACAAGTGCAAATAAAATTACAAAACTATAAACCTTTAGAAATTAATGAAACCTTCAAAAGTTTCTACTCTGAATTATATCAATCGGAATCACAAAACGATGTTAATGAGATAGAAAGATCTTTATCACAAATAACTCGTCCAAAATTCAATTTGGAAGAACAGAAAGGATTAGATATGCCTTTTACCTTAAAAGAGGTTGAAGAAGCTTTAGGATCACTTCAAAGTAATAAATCTCCAGGAGAGGATGGTTTTCCGCCTGAATTTTATAAAAAGTTTAAAGATTTATTAATTTCTCCTTTTATGGAGTTAATACGTCAAGTGGAAAAAATACATAAACTCCCAGAATCTTTCTCAACAGTGATTGTAATAGTATTGCAAAAAAAGGTAGAGATCCTTTCAAACCAGCATCATATAGGCCTATTTCTTTGTTGAACACGGATTATAAAATAATAGCAAAAATTTTATCTAATTGATTATCT
Organism: Mobula birostris; assembly: GCF_030028105.1. Classification (NCBI taxonomy): domain Eukaryota; kingdom Metazoa; phylum Chordata; class Chondrichthyes; order Myliobatiformes; family Myliobatidae; genus Mobula; species Mobula birostris. Next base: position 46,802,644 of record NC_092389.1, on the reverse strand, counting down.
AAATATTTATCAAAATTAATACATATGGATCAAACAGGAGTTATTAAAATAGACAATTGGCAGATAATGTAACTCGGCTACTTAGTATAATTCATTTGGCACAAAAAAGGGCAGAAATAAGTATGGTAGTAGCCTTGGATGCAGAAAAAGCACTTGATAGATTGGAATGGGATTTTTTATTTAAAGTATTAGAAAAATATGGGTTAGGAGTACCTTTTATAAACTGGATTAAAACCTTAAACACTAATCTTAACGCTAAAGTAGTGACAAATAGTCAAATTTCAACACCATTCCAGTTAAAAAGGTCAACTAGACAATGTTGTCCATTATCACCTGCTTTACTTGTATTGGCAAGAGAACCATTAGCAGAACTAATTAGAATTGATTCAGATATTAAGGGTTTTAGAGTTAATCAGGAGGAATATAAGATTAATTTATTTGCTGATGATGTTTTGATTTATTTAACAAACCCACTGCATTTGTTACGTAAACTACCTTCTGGACTGGAAGAAGATGGGAAAGTATCAGAGTGTAATTGGGATAAAAGTGAAATCTTACCTCTTACTCAAGGAGATTATAGAAACATAGAAAATAGGTGCAGGAGTAGGCCATTCGGCCCTTCAAGCCTGCACCGCCATTTATTATGATCATGGCTGATCATCCAACTCAGAACCCCGCTCCAGCCTTCCCTCCATACCCCCTGACCCCCGTAGCCACAAGGGCCATATCTAACTCCCTCTTAAATATAGCCAATGAACTGGCCTCAACTGCTTCCTGTGGCAGAGAATTCCACAGATTCACCACTCTCTGTGTGAAGAAGTTTTTCCTAATCTCGGTCCTAAAAGGCTTCCCCTCTAACCTCAAACTGTGGCCCCTCGTTCTGGACTTCCCCAACATCAGGAACAATCTTCCTGCATCTAGCCTGTCCAATCCCTTTAGGATCTTATACGTTTCAATCAGATCCCCCCTCAATCTTCTAAATTCCAACGAGTACAAGCCCAGTTCATCCAGTCTTTCTTCATATGAAAGTCCTGCCATCCCAGGAATCAATCTGGTGAACCTTCTTTGTACTCTCTCTATGGCAAGGATGTCTTTCCTCAGATTAGGGGACCAAAACTGCACACAATACTCCAGGTGTGGTCTCACCAAGGCCTTGTACAACTGCAGTAGTACCTCCCTGCTCCTGTACTCGAATCCTCTCGCTATAAATGCCAGCATACCATTCGCCTTTTTCACCGCCTGGTGTACCTGCATGCCCACTTTCAATGACTGGTGTATAATGACACCCAGGTCTCGTTGCACCTCCCCTTTTCCTAATCTGCCACCATTCAGATAATAATCTGTTTTCCTATTTTTGCCACCAAAGTGGATAAGTGGATAACTTCACATTTAATTCCACCATATTATGGTCACTCTTACCCAAGGGGCCTCTCACGACAAGGTTGCTAATTAACCCGTCCTCATTGCTCAAAACCCAGTCCAGAATAGCCTGCTCTCTAGTTGGTTCCTCGACATGTTGGTTCAAAAAAGTCAATGTCGATTAGCTACCCAATTTAGATGGCCGATAAATGGTATAACGTATTTAGGAATAAGACTTCATAATGATATAAAGAATTTATATAAATTGAATTATTTACCACTATTGAAAAAAATTCAAGAAGATGGATGATATTATCAATAACATTAGTGGGTAGAGTCAATGCTGCAAAAATGAATATATTTCCTAGATCATAGTATTTATTTCAAACACTACCAATACAACTGCCACAGAATTTTTTCAAGAGTTAAATAAATGTGTGAGGAAATTTCTTTGGAAAGGTAAGATGTCCAAGAAATAGTGGATGCATTAGTGATAATTTTTCAAAACTCGTTAGATTCTGGACTAGTTCCTGAGGATTAGAGGGTGGCTAATGTAACCCCACTTTTTAAAAAAAGGAGGGAGAGAGAAACCAGGGAATTATAGGCCGGTTAGCCTAACGTCGGTGGTGGGGAAACTGCTGGAGTCAGTTATCAAAGATGTGATAACATCACATTTGGAAAGCGGTGAAATCATCGGACAAAGTCAGCATGGATTTGTGCAGGGAAAATCATGTCTGACAAATCTCATAGAATTTTTTGTGGATGTAACTAGTAGAGTGGATAGGGGAGAACCAGTGGATGTGGTATATTTGGATTTTCAAAAGGCTTTTGACAAGGTCCCACACAGGAGATTAGTGTGCAAACTTAAAGCACATGGTATTGGGGGTAAGGTATTGATGTGGATGGAGAATTGGTTAGCAGACAGGAAGCAAAGAGTGGGAATAAACGGGACCTTTTCAGAATGGCAGGCGGTGACTAGTGGGGTACCGCAAGGCTCAGTGCTGGGACCCCAGTTGTTTACAATATATATTCATGACTTGGATGAGGGAATTAAATGCAGCATCTCAAGTTTGCGGATGACACGAAGCTGGGTGGCAGTGTTAGCTGTGAGGAGGATGCTAAGAGGATGCAGAGTGACTTGGATAGGTTGGGTGAGTGGGCAAATTCATGGCAGATGCAATTTAATGTGGATAAATGTGAAGTTATCCACTTTGGTAGCAAAAATAGGAAAACAGATTATTATCTGAATGGTGGCCGATTAGGAAAAGGGGAGGTGCAACGAGACCTGGGTGTCATTATACACCAGTCATTGAAAGTGGGCATGCAGGTACAGCAGGCGGTGAAAAAGGCGAATGGTATGCTGGCATTTATAGCGAGAGGATTTGAGTACAGGAGCAGGGAGGTACTATTGCAGTTGTACAAGGCCTTGGTGAGACCACACCTGGAGTATTGTGTGCAGTTTTGGTCCCCTAATCTGAGGAATGACATCCTTGCCATAGAGGGAGTACAAAGAAGGTTCACCAGATTGATTCCTGGGATGGCAGGACTTTCATATGAAGAAAGACTGGATGAACTGGGCTTGTACTCGTTGGAATTTAGAAGATTGAGGGGGGATCTGATTGAAACGTATAAAATCCTAAAGGGATTGGACAGGCTAGATGCAGGAAGATTGTTCCCGATGTTGGGGAAGTCCAGAACAAGGGGTCACAGTTTGAGGATAAAGGGGAAGCCTTTTAGGACCGAGATTAAGAAAAACTTCTTCACTCAGAGAGTGGTGAATCTGTGGAATTCTCTGCCACAGGAAGCAGTTGAGGCCAGTACATTGGCTATATTTAAGAGGGAGTTAGATATGGCCCTTGTGGCTACGGGGATCAGGGGGTATGGAGGGAAGGCTGGGGCGGGGTTTTGAGTTGGATGATCAGCCATGATCATAATAAATGGCGGTGCAGGCTCGAAGGGCCGAATGGCCTACTCCTGCACCTATTTTCTATGTTTCTATGTCAAGAATATCATTGGAAAAATTGACATGGAAATTTGAGTTAGGAGGGTTACAACTTCCAAATTTTAAGAATTATTACAAAGCAAATCAACTTAGATTTATTGCATCTTTCTTTGACGAACAAAAACCGGCATGGATTAGAATAGAATTAGATAAGATAGGAGAAAATATACCCGAAGATTTTATATAGAAATGGGAATCTAAATGGCTACGGGAAAAGAAAAAATCTCCTATATTAAAACATTTGATTGATCTATGGAATAAGATAAATGTTGATGATGAAATGAAGAAATCTTTACCAGCAAGAAGACCTTTGATCCAAAACGGACTTATTCCTTTTACAATGGATAATCAACTTTTATATAATTGGTACCAAAAAAGGCATTAGATGTATTGGAGACTGTTATGAAGGAGGTATATTGATGTCATTTGAACAATTAAAGAATAAATATAAAATATCAAATAACACGCTCTTTTGTTATCTTCAATTAACATAGAAACATAGAAAATAGGTGCAGGAGTAGGCCATTCGGCCCTTCAAGCCTGCACCGCCATTTATTATGATCATGGCTGATCATCCAACTCAGAACCCCGCCCCAGCCTTCCCTCCATAGCCCCGATCCCCGTAGCCACAAGGGCCATATCTAACTCCCTCTTAAATATAGCCAATGAACTGGCCTCAACTGTTTCCCGTGGCAGAGAATTCCACAGATTCACCACTCTCTGTGTGAAGAAGTTTTTCCTAATCTCGATCCTAAAAGGCTTCCCCTTTATCCTCAAACTGTGACCCCTCGTTCTGGACTTCCCCAACATCGGGAACAATCTTCCTGCATCTAGCCTGTCCGATCCCTTTAGGATTTTATGCGTTTCAATCAGATCTCCCCTCAATCTTTTAAATTCCAGCGAGTACAAACCCAGTTCATCCAGTCTTTCTTCATATGAAAGTCCTGCCATCCCAGGAATCAATCTGGTGAACCTTCTTTGTACTCTCTCTATGGCAAGGATGTCTTTCCTCAGATTAGGGGACCAAAACTGCACACAATACTCCTGGTGTGGTCTCACCAAGGCCTTGTACAACTGCAGTAGTACCTCCCTGCTCCTGTACTCGAATCCTCTCGCTATAAATGCCAGCAAACCATTCGCCTTTTTCACCGCCTGCTGTACCTGCATGCCCACTTTCAATGACTGGTGTATAATGACACCCAGGTCTCGTTGCACCTCCCCTTTTCCTAATCGGCCACCATTCAGATAATAATCTGTTTTCCTATTTTTGCCACCAAAGTGGATAACTTCACATTTATCCACATTAAATTGCATCTGCCATGAATTTGCCCACTCACCCAACCTATCCAAGTCACCCTGCATCCTCTTAGCATCCTCCTCACAGCTAACACTGCCACCCAGCTTCGTGTCATCCGCAAACTTGGAGATGCTGCATTTAATTCCCTCATCCAAGTCATTAATATATATTGTAAACAATTGGGGTCCCAGCACTGAGCCTTGCGGTACCCTACTAGTCACCGCCTGCCATTCTGAAAAGGTCCCGTTTATTCCCACTCTTTGCTTCCTGTCTGCTAACCAATTCTCCATCCACATCAATACCTTACCCCCAATACCATGTGCTTTAAGTTTGCACACTAATCTACTGTGTGGGACCTTGTCAAAAGCCTTTTGACAATCCAAATATACCACATCCACTGGTTCTCCCCTATCCACTCTACTAGTTACATCCACAAAAAATTCTATGAGATTCGTCAGACACGATTTTCCCTTCACAAATCCATGCTGACTTTGTCCGATGATTTCACCGCTTTCCAAATGTGATGTTATCACATCTTTGATAACTGACTCCAGCAGTTTCCCCACCACCGACGTTAGGCTAACCGGTCTATAGTTCCCCGGTTTCTCTCTCCCTCCTTTTTTAAAAAGTGGGGTTACATTAGCCACCCTCCAATCCTCAGGAACCAGTCCAGAATCTAACGAGTTTTGAAAAATTATCACTAATGCATCTACTATTTCTTGGGCTACTTCCTTAAGCACTCTGGGATGCAGACCATCTGGCCCTGGGGATTTATCTGCCTTCAATCCCTTCAATTTACCTAACACCACTTCCCTACTAACATGTATGTCGCTCAGTTCCTCCATCTCACTGGACCCTCTGTCCCCTACTATTTCTGGAAGATTATTTATGTCCTCCTTAGTGAAGACAGAACCAAAGTAATTATTCAATTGGTCTGCCATGTCCTTGCTCCCCATAATCAATTCACCTGTTTCTGTCTTTAGGGGACCTACATTTGTCTTTACCAGTCTTTTCCTTTTCACGTATCTATAAAAGCTTTTACAGTCAGTTTTATGTTCCCTGCCAGTTTTCTCTCATAATCTTTTTTCCCCTCCCTAAATAAGCCCTTTGTCCTCCTCTGCTGAACTCTGAACTTCTCCCAGTCCTCAGGTGAGCCACTTTCTCTGGTTAATTTGTATGCTTCTTCTTTGGAATTGATACTATCCCTAATTTCTCTTGTCAGCCACGGGTGCACTACCTTCCTTGATTTATTCTTTTGCCAAACTGGGATGAACAATTGTTGTAGTTCATCCATGCAACCTTTAAATGCTTGCCATTGCATATCCAGCGTCAATCCTTTAAGTGTCATTTGCCAGTCTATCTTAGCTAATTCACGTCTCATACCTTCAAAGTTACCCCTCTTTAAGTTCAGAACCTTTGTTTCTGAATTAACGATGTCACTCTCCATCTTAATGAAGAATTCCACCATATTATGGTCACTCTTACCCAAGGGGCCTCTCACGACAAAATTGCGAATTAACCCTTCCTCATTGCTCAAAACCCAGTCCAGAATAACCTGCTCTCTAGTTGGTTCCTCGACATGTTGGTTCAAAAAACCATCCCGCATACATTCCAAGAAATCCTCTTCCTCAGCACCTTTACCAATTTGGTTCACCCAATCTACATGTAGATTGAAGTCACCCATTATAACTGCTGTTCCTTTATTGCACACATTTCTAATTTCCTGTTTCATACCATCTCCGACCTCACTACTACTGTTAGGTGGCCTGTACACAACTCCCACCAGCGTCTTCTGCCCCTTAGGGTTACGCAGCTCTACCCATATCGATTCCACATCTTCCCGGCTTATGTCCTTCCTTTCTATTGCGTTAATCTCTTCTTTAACCAGCAACGCCACCCCACCTCTCCTTCCTTCATGTCTATCCCTCCTGAATATTGAATATCCTTGAACGTTGAGCTCCCATCCTTGGTCACCCTGGAGCCATGTCTCTGTGATCCCAACTATATCATAATCATTAATAGCAATCTGCACTTTCAATTCATCCACCTTATTACGAATGCTCCTTGCATTGACACACAAAGCCTTCAGGCGCTCTTTTACAACTCTCTTAGACCTTATACAATTATGTTGAAAAGTGGCCCTTTTTAATGCTTGCCCTGGATTTGTCGGCCTGCCACTTTTACTTTTCTCCTTAGTACTTTTTGCTTCTACCCTCACTTTACACCCCTCTGTCTCTCTGCACTTGTTCCCATCCCCCTGTTGTGAACTAACTTCCTCACGCCTTGCCTCTTTAATTTGATTCCCACCCCCCAACCATTCTAGTTTAAAGTCACCTCAGTAGCCCTCGCTAATCTCCCTGCCAGGATATTGGTCCCCCTAGGAGTCAAGTGTAACCCGTCCTTTTTGTACAGGTCACGCCTGTGCCAAAAGAGATCCCAATGATCCAAAAACTTGAATCCCTGCCCCCTGCTCCAATCCCTCAGCCACGCATTTATCCGCCACCTCATCGCATTCCTACTCTCACTGTCGCGTGGCACAGGCAGTAATCCCGAGATTACTACCTTTGCAGTCCTTTTTCTCAACTCCCTTCCTAGCTCCCTATATTCTCCTTTCAGGACCTCATCCCTTTTCCTACCTATGTCATTGGTACCTATATGTACCACGACCTCTGGCTCCTCACCCTCCCACTTCAGGATATCTTGGACACGATCAGAAGTATCCCGGACCCTGGCACCAGGGAGGCAAACTACCATCCGGGTCTCTGGACTGCATCCACAGAATCGCCTATCTGACCCCCTTACTATCGAGTCCCCTATCACAACTGCCCTCCTCTTCATTGCCCTACCCTTCTGAGCTACAGGGCCAGACTCTGTGCCGGAGGCACGGCCACTGTCGCTTCCCCCGGGTAAGCTGTCCCCACCAACAGTACTCAAACAGGAGTACCTATTGTTAAGGGGCACAGCCACCGGTGTACTCCCTATTACCTGACTCTTCCCCTTCCCCCTCCTAACCGTGACCCACTTGTCTGCCTCCCGTGGCCCCGGCGTGACCACCTGCCTGCAACTCCTCTCTATCAACTCCTCACTCTCCCTGACCAGACGAAGGTCATCCAGCTGCAGCTCCAGTTCCGTAACGCGGTCCCTTAGGAGCTGCATCTCGATGCACTTGGTGCAGATGTAGACGTCCGGGAGGCTTGGAGACTCCAGAGTCTCCCACATCCGACACCGAGAACAGCAAACTGCCCTCACACTCATACTGCCCCTCTCCTCAAATAACAACAGAAAATGAATGCCAAACCTTCCTCGCCTCGCCCGTTTCCGCCTAAGCCCGTTGTGCCGAAGCCCTTAAGTCTTCACTCTGCTCCCTGCTCACTCCGCCGCCTGCAAACTACGCTGCCCGCTCTATGAGGCTCTGTTCCTTTTAAATCTGCCGCGCTGCACAGCCCGACGTCACACGCCTGCGCAGTCCCGCCTCTCACAACGCCGTTGGAGAAAAAAAAAATAATGAAAATTTCAAAAATGTCTTTCTCGGCACTCCCACTCAGACTCTCAGACTCCTTCTTCGAATCAAACCCGAAGCAGGATTTCTGCCCTTTTAAATCTGCCGCGCTGCACTGCCCGACGTCTCTTAATTAAGGGCTTATTTAAGAGACCAACTGGGTCAAATAATGTTTTTGCCGAAACCTAATGAAATTGAAATTTTAATTCAAAAAGGAAAAATTTTAAAAATTATTTCTTTTATGTATAATCTGATTCAAAAACAGACACTTAAACAAGGAATTCACAAGTCAAGACAAAAGTGGGAAATGGATTTGAGTATTAATATTGATGAAACAAATTGGTCAAGACTGTCTTGACAGTATGACAAATACAATAAATGTTCGACTCAGATTAGTAGAATATAATTTTTTACACCAATTATATATTATACGGCAAAGAATAAATAGATTAACTTCAAACTTACCTGATCAATGTTCTCGGTGTAATCAAGAAATTGGTACTTTTTTTACATTCTACTTGGTCCTGTTCCAATATTCAACCTTTTTGGATAAATTTAAGAGATTTATTGGAACAAATTACTGGAACTCAACTTCCACATGACCCGATATTATTTTTATTAGGTGACATTGAAGGGATAAAATTGAAACTTAAATAGAATAAATACCAGAAAGAATTTATAAAAATTGCACTGGCAGTAGCCAAGAAGGCTATAGCAGTCACTTGGAAATCGGATTCGTATTTAAGTATGGATCGTTGGAATAATGATATTTTTAGCTGTATTCCACTTGAAAAAATTACTTATAATTTAAGAGATAAATATGATACATTTTTGAATATTTGGCGTCTTTTTTTGTTACGAAAGATAGGTTGGCATATCTAGGTGCTCCAATGATAAAGATGTTGGGCCTTTGGGGAAAGTAACAAATAAATATATTAAATTTATTTTGAATCCCATGGAGCATGTGGAGACCTATCAATATCCAGGCAGTCTTTCTTTCTTTCTTTTTTTTTCTTTTTCTTTTCTTTCTTTTAGGTGGGGGTATATATCGGGGGGGAAGGGTTAAGGGAGGGGGAGAGCGTAGATATTATTATTTCATGTAATCATGTTTGAAAACTCAATAAAAATTATATATAAAAAATGTTGCTGCACACCTCCAATGCCTGGAGTAAGCTGAATTCCCCCTCGACTTGATGAAGGTCGCCTCGCTGGTGGAAATCTCTGCGCAGGTGGTCCCAGTTCTGGGGCTGGAGGTTGTATTGTAAGTCTTGGTGGAAGAGGATGTGCTGGTCTCCTTGGTGAGCATCGAGCTCGTGAAGCTGGTCTTTCAGCAACTGCCTGTTGCTGTCTTGGAGTTTCTGGTGTGCAGGATTCCGTGGTGGTGACACAACCTTCACCTCCAGAATTATCCTCTGAAACTTGAGAACTTTCTTTTTTAGCTTGTTCATCTGTACTAGGATCTGTCCCATCAGCAGCCTCAACATTGCCATCATCATAATTATCTTCTCCCTCAGGACTACCCTCATTACTATCTACACCATCACCATCCTCAATACCAGTATCATCATCATTGTCCTCTTCATTGTCTGGATCTTCATTACTCTCAATAATAATGTATTCAGTTGGTGTTTGAGAACTTCGTGAATACTGAGTACTTAGCTGATGTTCTAATGGTTGAGGGTCTAAATCCAAAGGGTGAGATGCCTCTTCATTATCTTCCATTAGTTGACAGGTGGGTATTCTTCAATAACCACCTGGGTGATAGAGTCCTGTGAATCCGGGTTCTCAGATTGGATCTGCATTTCGTCGTCTGCATCTGTGTTTTCTTCCATCTCCTGTACATGCTCTTCTGATCGCTGGGTGAGTTTCAATTTCTTTGACTGATGTTCTGAAGACTCATCCTGACCATGAGCTGTATTATCAGCACTGGTCTCTTCGTCATCTTCACGTTGACGTTTAGGCATAGGAGTGGAGCCTGAAACTGTTCAAATACAGCAGTGGAAGTGGATGGTCGTTCCATTGGGGAGTTCTGCACAACATCATAAGGTATGAGATGTGAATTAGCTAAGATAGACTGGCAAATGACACTTAAAGGGTTGACGGTGGATATGCAATGGCAAGCATTTAAAGATCGCATGAATGAACTACAACAATTGTTCATCCCAGTTTGGCAAAAGAATAAATCAAGGAAGGTAGTTCACCCGTGGCTGACAAGGGAAATTAGGGATAGTATCAATTCCAAAGAAGAAGCATACAAATTAGCCAGAAAAAGTGGCTCACCTGAGGACTGGGAGAAGTTCAGAGCTCAGCAGAGGAGGACAAAGGGCTTAATTAGGAAGGGGAAAAAAGATTATGAGAGAAAACTGGCAGGGAACATAAAAACGGACTGTAAAAGCTTTTATAGATATGTGAAAAGAAAAAGATTGGTTAAGACAAATGTAGGTCCCCTACAGACAGAAACAGGTGAATTGATTTTGGGGAGCAAGGACATGGCAGACCAATTGAATAATTACTTTGGTTCTGTCTTCACTAAGGAGGACATAAATAATCTTCCAGAAATAGTAGGGGACAGAGGGTCCAGTGAGATGGAGGAACTGAGCGAAATACATGTTAGTAGGGAAGTGGTGTTAGGTAAATTGAAGGGATTAAAGGCAGATAAATCCCCAGGGCCAGATGGTCTGCATCCCAGAGTGCTTAAGGAAGTAGCCCAAGAAATAGTAGATGCATTAGTGATAATTTTTCAAAACTCTTTAGATTCCTGACTAGTTCCTGAGGATTGGAGGGTGGCTAATGTAACCCCACTTTTTAAAAAAGAGGGAGAGAGAAACCGGGGAATTATAGACCGGTTAGCCTAACATCGGTGGTGGGGAAAATGCTAGTCAGTTATCAAAGATGTGATAACAGCACATTTGGAAAGCGGTGAAATCATCGGACAAAGTCAGCATGGATTTGTGAAAGGAAAATCATGTCTGACGAATCTCATAGAATTTTTTGAGGATGTAACTAGTAGAGTGGATAGGGGAGAACCAGTGGATGTGGTATATTTGGATTTTCAGAAGGCTTTTGACAAGGTCCCACACAGGACATTAGTGTGCAAACTTAAAGCACATGGTATTGGGGGTAAGGTATTGATGGGGATAGAGAATTGGTTGGCAGACAGGAAGCAAAGAGTGGGAATAAACGGGACCTTTTCAGAATGGCAGGCAGTGACTAGTGGGGTACTGTAAGGCTCAGTGCTGGGACCCCAGTTGTTTACAAAAAAATTAATGACTTGGATGAGGGGATTAAATGCAGCATCTCCAAGTTTGCGGATGACACGAAGCTGGGTGGCGGTGTTGGCTGTGAGGAGGATGCTAAGAGGATGCAGGGTTACTTGGATAGGTTGGGTGAGTGGGCAAATTCATGGCAGATGCAATTTAATGTGGATAAATGTGAAGTTATCCACTTTGGTGGCAAAAACAGGAAAACAGATTATTATCCGAATGGTGGCCGATTAGGAAAAGGGGAGGTGCAACGAGACCTGGGTGTCATTATACGCCAGTCATTGAAAGTGGGCAGGCAGGTACAGCAGGCGGTGAAAAAGGCGAATGGTATGCTGGCATTTATAGCGAGAGGATTCGAGTACAGGAGCAGGGAGATACTACTGCAGTTGTACAAGGCCTTGGTGAGACCACACCTGGAGTATTGTGTGCAGTTTTGGTCCCCTAATCTGAGGAAAGACATCCTTGCCATAGAGGGAGTACAAAGAAAGTTCACCAGATTGATTCCTGGGATGGCAGGACTTTCATATGATGAAAGACTGGATGAACTAGGCTTATACTCATTGGAATTTAGAAGATTGAGGGGGGATCTGATTGAAACATATAAAATCCTAAAGGAATTGGACAGGCTAGATGCAGGAAGATTGTTCCCGATGTTGGGGAAGTCCAGGACGAGGTGTCACAGTTTGAGGATAAAGGGGAAGCCTTTTAGGATGGAGATTAGGAAAAAACTTCTTCACACAGCGAGTGGTGAACCTGTGGAATTCTCAGCCACAGAAAACAGTTGAGGCCAGTTCATTGGCTATATTTAAGAGGGAGTTAGATATGGCCCTTGTGGCTAAAGGGATCAGCGGGTATGGAGAGACGGCTGGTACAGAGTTCTGAGTTGGGTGATCAGCCATGATCAATACTGAATGGTGGTGCAGGCTCGAAGGGCTGAATGGCCTACTCCTGCACCTATTTTCTCTGTTTCTATGTATCAGAAGGGTAGGGAAAGGAAGAGGAGGGCAGTAGTAATAGGGGACTCGATAGTAAGGGGGTCAGAAAGGCAATTCTGTGGATGCAGTCCGGAGACCCGGATGGTAATTTGCCTCCCTGGTGCCAGGGTCCAGGATATTTCTGATCGCGTCCAAGATATTCTGAAGTGGGAGGGAGAGGAGCCAGAGATCGTGGTACATATAGGTACCAATGATATAGGTAGGAAAAGGGGAGAGGTCCTGAAAGGAGAATATAGGGAGTTAGGAAGGGAGTTGAGAAAAAGGTCCACAAAGATAGTAATCTCGGGATTACTGCCTGTGCCATGCGACAGTGAGAGTAGGAATGCAATGAGGTGGAGGATAAATGCGTGGCTGAGGGATTGGAGCAGGGGGCAGGGATTCAAGTTTTTGGATCATTGGGACCTCTTTTGGCGCAGGTGTGACCTGTACAAAAAGGACGGGTTACACTTGAATCCTAGGGGGACCAATATCCTGGCGGGGAGATTTGCGAGGGCTACTGAGGTGACTTCAAACTAGAATGGTTGGGGGGTGGGAATCAAATTAAAGAGACTAGGAGAGAGGAGGTTAGTTCACAACGGGAGGATGGGAACAAGTGCAGAGAGACAGAGGGGTGTAAAATGAGGGTAGAAGCAAAAAGTAGTAAGGTGAAAAGTAAAAGTGGCAGGCCAGCAAATCCAGGGCAAAAATCAAAAAGGGCCACTTTTCAACATAATTGTATAAGGGCTAAGAGTGTTGTAAAAGCGAGCCTGAAGGCTTTATGTGTCAATGCAAGGAGCATTCGTAAAAGGTGGATGAATTAAAAGTGCAGATTGTTATTAATGAATATGATATACTTGGGATTCCCTTTTCCTACCTATGTCATTGGTATCTTCACCCTCCCACTTCAGGATATCTTGGACGCGATCAGAAATATCCCGGACCCTGGCACCTTCCAGGTCGGAGGAGGCACGGCAGGTGAAGGAGCGAGTGCGGGGATTGGCTGAGAAGGAGCGGCTGATTTAAAATTATCAGCTAATATAAGCAAGTCTCGCTCTAGGGGAGCAGCTTTGTCGAGGGAGGTGCCTTGCGAGAAAAGTGCGAGTCTTTGGCTCAGGAGTCTTCGGCGAGGAGGCTGAGAGTGGAGACAACGCCACAGTTGGAGAGGGTGAGAAGTGGAGAAGAGATGACCGCTAGGCTGATTCAGTGGGCTGTGTGCATGATGTGGGAGGTCAGGGACACTGACGGCGCCTCTGGATCCTACACCTGCGGAAAATGTGTCCAGATTCAGCTTCTGAAGGACCGTGTTGCAGCACTGGAGAGGCAACTGGATGATGTTAGGTTAATCCGGGAGAACGAGAGTTTTCTGGACAGGACCTACAGTGAGGTCGTTACACCCAGGATACAGGAAGGGAGAAGGAGGACGACGATGAACAAGGAAAGGATGCTTGAAGTACAGGAGACCCCGGGGGATGTGTGTCTCGTAAACAGGTTCTCCCTCTTGGAAGCTGTCGGGACAGAAGACAGTGCCAGTCTGAGAGGCGGACGGATCTGCGAGTCAACAATTGGCGCTGAGGCAAAGTCGAGGAGACCGGCGTCAGACAGAGCCGTGGTCGTAGGGGACTCCATAGTGAGAGGTACAGAAAGGGGTTTCTATGGCAACAGGCGAGATTTAAGGATGGTGTGTTGCCTCCCTGGTGCTGGGATCCAGGATGTCACGGACCGATTGCAGGGAATCCTCAAGAATGAAGGTGAACATCCGGAAGTGGTGGTGTATGTCAGCACAAATGATGTGGGGAAGAAGAGGAAAGACGTTCTACAGCGCGACTTCAGAGAACTCGGAAGAAGGCTGAAAAGCAGGACTTCCAGGGTGGTTATCTCCGGTTTGCTTCCAGATCCCTGTGCTGGAGTGGTCAAGGACAGGGAGATAATGGATCTGAATGTGTGGCTGAGGAACTGGTGCAGGAAGCAAGGATTTACATTCTTGGACCACTGGGGTATGTTTCGGGGTAAGGATGAATTGTACAAAGGTGACGGGTTGCACCTTAATAAGCGGGGCACCAGCATTCTGGCAGGCAGCTTTGCCTCTGCAACACGGGTGTGTTTAAACTAAGTAGTGCGGGGAGGGGACAATCTGGAAACATAAGGATGGAGATAAAGGGAAAGTGAGAATAAGAAAAGTTAAGAAAGACAGCAGAATCAACAGAGCAGAAAGATCAAGAAGGGATAGTACAGTATGGCCAAGTGAAATAGGAATTGATATGGGAGGTGAGGGGAGTAATGAATTAAAAGTATTGTATATGAATGCACGGAGTATAAGAAATAAAGTGGATGAGCTTGAGGCTCAGTTGGAAATTGGTAAGTATGATGTTGTGGGAATAACAGAGACATGGCTGCAAGTGGACAGGGCCTGGGAAATGAATATTTAAGAGTATACATCCTATCGAAAGGACAGACTGATGGGCAGAGGGGGTGGGGTGGTTCTTTTGGTGAGGAATGATATTCAGTCCCTTGCGAGGGGGGACATAGAATCAGGAGACATAGAGTCAGTATGGATAGAACTGAGAAATTCTAAGGTAGAAAGACCCTAATGGGAGTTATCTAGTCTGGATGTAGGGTGCAAGTTGAATCAAGAGTTAAAATTGGCATGTCGCAAAGGTAATGCTACAGTTGTTATGGGGGACTTCAACATGCAGGTAGACTGGAGGAATCAGGTTGGTACTGGACCCCAAGAAAGGGAGTTTGTGGAGTCCCTCCGAGATGGATTCTTAGAACAGCTTGTACTGGAGCCTACCAGGGAGAACACAATTCTAGATTTAGTGTTGTGCAATGAACCGGATTTGATCAGGGACCTCGAGGTAAAGGAGCCATTAGGAGGTAGTGACCATAATATGATAAGTTTTAATCTACAATTTGAGAGGGAGAAGGGAAACTTGGAAGGGTCAGTATTGCAGTTGAACAAAGAGAACTATGGTGCTATGAGGGAGGAGCTGGCCAAAGTTCAATGGAACAATACCCTAGCAGGGATGACAGTGGAACAGCAATGGCAAGTGTTTCTGGGAATAATGTGGAAGGAGCAGGATCAGTTCATTCCAAAGAGGAAGAAAGATCCTAAGGGAAGTAAGGGGAGGCCGTGGCTGACAAGGGAAGTAATGGACAGTATAAAAATAAAAGAGAAGAAGTATAACATAGCAAAGACGAGTGGGAAGCCGGAGGATTGGGAAACTTTTAAAGAGCAACAGAAGATAACTAAAAAGGGAATACGTGGAGAAAAAATAAGGTACAAAGGTAAACTAGCCAAG
The DNA here is from genome assembly GCF_030028105.1 of Mobula birostris. Taxonomy (NCBI): domain Eukaryota; kingdom Metazoa; phylum Chordata; class Chondrichthyes; order Myliobatiformes; family Myliobatidae; genus Mobula; species Mobula birostris. The sequence continues at coordinate 46,786,951 of NC_092389.1, read as the reverse complement.
AATATGAAGGAGGATAGTAAAAGCTTCTTTAGGTATGTGAAAAGGAAAAAAATAGTTAAGACCAAAATTGGGCCTTGAAGACGGAAGCCGGTGAATTTATTATGGGGAACAAGGAAATGGCAGACGAGTTGAACAGGTACTTTGGATCTGTCTTCACTAGGGAAGACACAAACAATCTCCCAGATGGAATAGTGGCCAAAGGACCTAGGGTAATGGATGAATTGAAGGAAATTTATATTAGGCAGGAAATGGTGTTGGATAGGCTGTTGGGTCTGAAGGCTGATAAGTCCCCGGGACCTGATGCTCTGCATCCCGGGGTACTTAGGGAGGTGGCCTTAGAAATCGTGGACGCATTGGTAATCATTTTCCAATGTTCTATAGATTCAGGATCAGTTCCTGTGGATTGGAGGGTGGCTAATGTTGTCCCTCTCTTCAAGAAGGGAGGAAGAGAGAAAACAGGGAATTATAGACCGGTCAGCCTGACGTCGGTGGTGGGAAAGATGCTGGAGTCAATTATAAAAGATGAAATTACAACACATCTGGAGAGTAGTAACAGGATTGGTCTGAGTCAGCATGGATTTACGAAGGGAAATCGCGCTTGACTAATCTTCCGGAATTTTTTGAGGATGTAAGTATGAAAATGGACAAGGGAGAGCCAGTGGATGTTGTGTATCTAGACTTTCTGTAAGCCTTTGATAAGGTCCCACATAGGAGATTAGTGGGCAAAATTAGGGCACATGATATTGGGGGCAGAGTACTGACATGGATTGAAAATTGGCTGGCTGACAGAAAACAAAGAGTAGCGATTAACGGGTCCCTTTCGGAATGGCAGGCGGTGACCAGTGGGGTACCGCAGGGTTCAGTGCTGGGACCGCAGCTGTTTACAATATATATTAATGATTTAGATGAGGGAATTAAAAGTAACATTAGCAAATTTGCTGATGATACAAAGGTGGGTGGCAGTGTGAAATGGGAGGAGGATGTTTTGAGAATGCAGGGTGACTTGGACAGGCTGGGTGAGTGGGCAGATGCATGGTAGATGCAGTTAATGTGGATAAATGTGAGGTTATCCACTTTGGTGATAAGAACGGGAAGGCAGATTATTATCCACATGGAGTCAAGTTAGGAAAAGGGGAAGCACGAGATCTAGGTGTTCTTGTACATCAGTCACTGAAAACAAGCATGCAAGTACAGCAGGCAGTGAAGAAAGCTAATGGCATGCTGGCCTT